>NC_081350.1:64546209-64562402 GCF_029784015.1 Lycium ferocissimum
CGTTAAAAAGGCTTTCCCCGACACTCTTTCCATTTTCCCTTGTCGGACTCCGACACAAGCGGTCGGTGGCGGCCACCGGCAGGGCCGGGGATAAAAGCTAGTGTCCTCAGGGATGATGATGGTAGCCGACCTCGTCCTGGTTGGATCGGCACTGAGGGTAGGAAAAACGTCCACGAGCTTCGACCTAGAACTATTTTGGTTCTTCTCGGAGGAACGAGAAGGCTTCCTCGGCCTTTGGGGAATGGCAAGGTGGCCAAATTCGGAGTCCGCCACCATAACGACAGCAGTTACTACAACCCCTTCTTCGGGGAATATCTCTTTAAAATCCTCGCTCAAGGACGGACGGGAAAGAATTGGTTCGATCATCCACGGTCCTTTTGGCCCAGGTTCCCCTTCCTAACTGCCTCTCGGTTATAACTTGACCCGCCGAGCAGATATTTGAAAGTTTCGCAATAAGTGACCGAAGGGGCCTTCGGTGGTGGCAGCATAAGGCAGAGTCATCGGTCAAAGCGGTCGTACCTCTCTTCTCCAAAATGCTGAGAAGGATCCACCCACGACGGCGGTGGTAGTGTGTAACACCGTTGTGACCTCGGACCAGCTATATCATCATATGGGAAGTCTTTCAGACCTCGGACTTGAGAAGAGCCTCCTCCAGCCCTCGAACTTTTCAATCTTCTCTGGCTCGCCGTTAGATGATTTCGGAGGCCCGGTAGATTTAGAAGTGGACCTTTTTTTCTTCGCCGCTTCAGCAATAACCCGCGCTGAGTCCGACGGATCAAATGTCGAACTCGGTACAAGGGGAGCACTCGTTAGCGCGGGCCTCGACGTGGACTTTCCCTTCGACAAACCTACAAAGAGAATTACCAGTAAAGAAAAATATCAAGTAAACAACAGATAGGAGGTGTGAAGAAGGGCGGACAGAAGGCTTACATGATTTTTTGCTACTGACTTATCCCTTCCAAGTGCGAAGCTCGTAAGAATGTTAGGCCATAATATCCTCGACCCACTTAGCTAGATCGGGTATCTCGATCGGTATCCACAATTGGCTGAAATATATAGTTAAATTGCTCCGTAAAAAAAAAGGGTCGTGAGTGACAAGCTACTTATGTTTGTCGTTCCATCACTCAGGGAAAGGCATGGAACGTGTAGGAATTAACACTGTAGTTTTGACAGGACGAAATGTTCCAGCCAACCGCGATCTCTGTTTCCATCCACGCTAGAGAGGATCGGGTGTTTTCCTCGTTTGAAAAGCTTTATGACCCCGCCTCAAAAGACCCTCGGGCTATATAATCGGATCAAATTGTGCAGGGTAAACTCCGCGTTGACATTGTTCGCCAAAAGCGGAGGGAAATCATGATCCCCTAGACATTCGGACCAATTTATGCGAGACACAAGTTGTATGTCTTACACATATCGAGGATCACCTGACCGATGGAGGGCTCAATGTTGAATGTGAAGGGATAGGTGTAAACACTCAAATAACCTTCCTTGTAGCTGGTTACGCCATCGTCTGGACCCGGGACTATGACCTCAGAGATTTTGGTCGTCCAGCCATATTCGGAGTGAACCCGAACAATGTCCGTCTCCTTGATCGAGGAAGGGTAGCGGGGCGACGTCGAAGCCTCGGTCAGAGACGGGCGAAGGCCTTTCGACCACGAACTCAGGGTCGAAATAGTACTGCGAAGGTAAAACATTGCAAGCCTGAGGCGATCGGAATGTCGACCTCAGTTGTCGGAGGAGAGGTAGCCGGAGAGGCAGTTCGTGAAGAGGATCTCGAGTTTGAAGCCATTTTCTATGAAAACATAGTGGAAAGGAAAATCTTATGGAGATTAGAAGATATAGGTAAAATTGTTCAAGAACTGGATGAATGTTTAGAGATAAAAGATGAAGGTTTGAAGATTTCGACGAAGATTTGAAGATTCCGACGGGGGTTCAAACGTTTCAGATGAAGGCAGAAAACAAAGAGTAGAAAACGAGATGTCATTTTTTCGAGCGGTAAATAGTGAGAATAGAAGGAAACGGGCTTTTATAGGCAAGGGGTAATTATGACGAAACGCCTCGATCAGATAACCGAACAAACAACCCATCAGGAGGTTACACGTGGTCGAAGTCAAATCGACGTGATATGAAAAGACGTTTTGTCTTCTCGCCAATTTCGAAACTTACAAAAGAAGATTCTACAGAGATCAACATCCCGCTTCTCGAACATAAAGAAAAATTCATGCACGACAAAGATCCATATCGGATCAGACTAAACTGAAAATGGATAAAAGCATTCATAACCCAAAAGGTTCATATTCGGTTCAAGTTAAACTTTTATATATTGGTAGGAACGCTACTACTTCGGTTATAATAACCGTACAGAACATGGCTAAGCATATGGTGCTAAACAAAAACAGGGAAAAGTTAATCGATTGACTCCGGGTTAAGAACTTGACTCCTATATCCTCGAATGCTCGAAGGTTCGTGGCTTTCCTGTGTCCATACTTTGGCATGGCCGAGCGTCATCGAGATTGCTCGTAAGGCAACATTGACCTCGGCTGGCAGCTCATCGTCATCAAGAATGACTATAAGAGCTTGGTTCTCTCCAAGAACTTCCCTTTTAGCCTCCGAAAGCAGGCGGCGAGATCTGATCCGAGAGTCAATACCCGTCGAGGTAACTGGGAAGGTTGGAACATTCCTTTGTTTCGATTTTTTGCTCGAAGAAACAGAATCTGCAATGCCATCATCTTTAGCATTATTCTTCGAGAAGAGTCTCTTCGTTGAAAGTCCTAAAAATAAGGGTCCGAACGTAAGGCACCCAACGGACAAGCACTACGAGTATAAATTTAAAGGTCAGAAGCTTACCATGATTCTTCCCTCTCCACCATTCGAAGGAGAGAGTTCTCTAAGAGCGAGTCAGGTCGCGACAAGCGTCTAGCAAAGCAACGACCCAATCAAAAATTCTAATTATAAGCTCCGATTCGACTGAAACCGGAGTGAGATTCCACGCTTCGAGAAAAGGCTCGAATAGAGAATGATGAAGTTGGTTCATCTGAATCATAACAAGTCGAGCTGTAACTCCTCGTCGTAATCATCCTCCTCCGGGTCGATGAGACCTCATGCTCCACGAGGATACAAGACACACCGGGGACATCAGCCGGATAACCTCGTTAAACGAGATATGGATCAAATGGTCGAGGGTAAAAGAGACTCCGGCTATGTTGACCAGAAGATTGATACAATACACCAATCTCCAAACTTGCGGAGCAATTTGCCCCACACATATCCGATAACGGTGGCAAAAGTCCTCTATTATCTGGGGAATGGGGAAGGAATAGCCGATTACAAAGGGGTATGTGTACACCAGGGAATAACTTGGGACATGGTGGTTGATTCTTGCC
Source organism: Lycium ferocissimum (assembly GCF_029784015.1). NCBI lineage: Eukaryota > Viridiplantae > Streptophyta > Magnoliopsida > Solanales > Solanaceae > Lycium > Lycium ferocissimum. Next base: position 64,549,593 of record NC_081350.1, read on the forward strand.
CCATGGCCGACTGGAACGACGTCAATATCGGCACCCAAGTTGCAGTCACTTCGAACCTTGGGGATGGTGGCAGCGTCGAGAACGACTCAAAACTTTCCACGGATTCAAGATGGTTTGAAACCTTGCAATCACTTTGATACTTGAAACCAACAGGGAGAATGTCAGCATCAAAAAACTCAAGTTCTTCACTGGGGCTAGAGGATGCCTTTGGCGACGATGGTAAAGAATGGGACGGTGACGAAGGATTAGCAGGAGTTTGAGTTAACAGAGAGATAAAAGACATTGTTAAAGGGGGATTTTGGAAAAAAAAAATCAAAAATTCTGACACGATTTTCTTCTTTAGGGTTTTCTCTATGCAAAGTGAATAAGTGCATGTCTAAATATGAAGAAAATACTTGCCTTTTATAGGGTTGGAAGTTGAAAAGGTTTTGAAGCCTTGATGGCACACGGCTTCCAAGGTTGATCACTTCAGTAATGTAATAATGAGCAATCAGCATCGTGCAGAGTGCATCAACATCATGCAGAGTGTGGAGCTGAAGAATTGTCTTTTCAGGCGGCGGAACCGGACACACGCAGCATTTTTGCTGAAGGTCGACTTCATTTTTTATTTAGATCTATTCCCTGGAGCCAATACTTTCTACCTGGAAATGGAGGGACTATATGTATACGGTGTAAAACTAGCACAAAATGTTTGTATCCGTCGACGGAAGATCGGAGCAAAATAAAAGGGTTGGTATATAGCGCCGGCTTGGGTTCGAATAGTCAGACAAAACAAGTCCCAAGGGGTCACAAACCGGAGGGGCGCCGATCTACACGAACTCGAGAAATCCGACCTATCGCAAAATTCTCGCCGTCCGTTGTGCCGGCCATCAAGCCATCAACCGTTGAGGCGCCCGAGATCATCGGGATCATTATCTCTTTTACAAATATTAGTTACCTTGTATAACTCTAACTCTAGGACTATATGTATAGAGAGGGAGATTCCTTCATTAGGGCATCTGATTCTCATTTTTGCTACATCCATACGCTGTAAACATACAAGTTCTCAAGTTAAATAAGCTTTGGCTAGGCAACGGACCAAATTACTGTGTTCTACAATAACAATTCCAGGTCATCCTTTTTCTTATTCTTTACATATCATATATTGCGAGTTATACTTCGTTATTTTAACAACAAATTAAGCCACATATCCTTTAACCACGTGTAAATTCAATTGTTACCTTTTTAAGGGGTAAACAGTGTGAAAGTGGGAGAAAATGGTTCTTTTAGTCGGCGTATATTCTCATGTATATGAGTATATCTTCTATTTATTTTTGCGTATGTTCATAAAATTTTATGTATGTTATATGATCGCACGTGATATACATAATTGAGATGTTGTTTTTCAGGTCGATTTCAGATCTGAGATTTAACTTCAAACTAGTTCAATGCAGCTCTTATCTTTCTCAAATTTCGTATATAGCCTCGTCTAGGTGTTTTTAATGAATTCCAACAATCCACTCAAAAAAACTAATAAAAAGCTCAAATCCAAGTTTAGTTGTGATTTTAAGATTGAGTTTTAAATTGGATTTTTTTCACTAATGAATTGAGAGGACTTTTATGGTAGGGGTGAAGAAATTCGGTGACTTCGAAGGTGATGAGACAAGGGAGGATCAAAGGAATCAGTCCAGTTGATAGTAGGTGTATAAATCGGACAATATTGCTACAAACGGGATTTGGCTATCCATTGTCATTTTTTGGACTACAATTGCTAAGCGTAATCTTTCACCAAAAATAGATCATAGTTGTTGGTTACTTGGTTATTGTATATGCCTGTCAATCTCCCCCCTCCCCACCAAAAAAAAAAAAAAACTTGTAATGTTTTCTTTTCGTAATTGAAATTTATCTTGCCCTTGGTCACCTAAATGAAACATACTCTCTAGCTTTGAATTAGGAGATATCAAGGCCAGACAATGTCCCATATCCTCAACCCAACTCCAAATATGGAAAGAAAAGAGCGTAGTGGTGGAGAGAAGTACACGAGTTCTATCTTACAAAAAGTGTGTTCCATATTACAGAGGTCATTTTCTATTAAAAAAAATGTCTTTGGTATTACATACGTACGTCATTTTTATGAAAAAATATATATACTTTAATATAATTTTTGGTGTTTGGTTATTGGGTGAAATGATTTTCCGAAAGGACCAATAATGACATTAGCAAATCAAAGAGTGTTTTGATCAACTTTTTGAGTTTTAAAGATAAATAATAATGTATAAATATTAAATAGAGCAAGTTAAAAGTTTAGACAACTGTACAGAAAATGATTCCCGGTCATCAGTGATGGTTCCGTTTCTTTAAGAAAATTACACTGTTTATTCATTGGAGCAATAATGCTATTAAAAATGATCCATTTTTTGTAATTCTTACAAAAAATGACCCAAACATCTCTCTCACACTCTCTCTCTCTCTGCCTTTGTCAATATGTTTCTATATATTGATATATATTAGTATAAGTGTCTGTATATATTTATATATGTTTGTACATTTTTATATATTTTGAGCTATTTTTCGTAATGTAAGTTTTGGATTTTTTTTTTTTTTTTTGCAATGTAAGTGACCAACTTGTATATTTTTGAAATTTTCCCTTTTTTTTTTCTTCCTTTTGATGAAAAATGCTTTTCAAATTATGTTCTAAAAATATTTTCTTCAAAAATAACTTCCGTAACACACACCACAAATATTTTCTCTAGATCAAACTGGAAACTGGCAACTGCTCATAAAAAAATCCATGACGGAAGAAAAATATCATAAAGCATTATGGACGACTTTTTTCTTTGGTTTAACATATGAGTCATGTATTCTCAAAATCTTGGCTGACCCAATCCGTGAATCCTTAACGATACTATACGTGACAAAAAAACACTAGATCAATTGCAATCAAGCATTTGCCACCCCAGATTTGGCCTTAAACATAGGCTTTTTTTTTTCCTTTCTCACCCGGTGTCCGATGCCTGTACTAAGACTTGACTAAATCCGAATTCGCACCGAAAAATCTCACATAGGAAGTAAAATCCTTCTAACAAAGGCGACTTCATGCACCCCAGGCCTCCGGTAAAATATAAGCTCGTGTTGGTGATCCTTTAAAGTCAACAACAACAATAACAACAAATCCAGTGTAATCCAATAAGTGGGGTGTAGGAAGGTATACGCAGACCTTACCCCTACCTTGTGAAGACAGAAAGACTATTTCGATAGACCATCGACTCAAGGGCTGGTAAAAAAGAAGCAGTAATAACAAGCGGTAGCAGCAACAAGATAGAACTAGAGATATAACAATAAGCAGGCAAGAAAAATACAAAACTTCTGGTATGGAAAAAGAATATGCCCGACAATAAAAGAGGATCATACACTAAATTCAGCACTAGAATGTTTACTGTAATACATAGTATTTCTCTTACATTACATTTGCCTGAAAGCTCAAAGTACGAATTTGGTAACAGAAACAGTTAATAAAAGACTACAAACTAAGATTTAAATAAGCTAAGCAACTCTAGATTGCTCGTTAGGTAAAACAAATGAAAGAAAGAAACTCATTTATCAACTTTGAACATTAACCCAAAAATCTCTATGCCTTTTCATGAGACATATGTATAATTAGACACACTTTTAACACTGGAAGGCATAAAAGCCAAGAACATTAGAAGCATGAGAATCAAAATAGGAAGTAACAGCAACATGAATGGTGGTGGTGGTAATGGTGGAAGGATCAATGGCAATAGTAGCAATGATGCTGTAAGGCAAATGAGAAGAAGAAATGATTCCAAGCTGAAATAGCTTATTGAGAATACTTTTTTTCCATTCCCTGATTGAGACCTGCGATATTCTTGCTTTGTTCCTTCCACTCCAATATTATTATTGTTCTTTCTAGGAAAAGCAGCTATGTTGCTCATATACTTATGATGTTGTTCCAAATTGATAAACCCTTTTGATGATGATCTCAATTTAGCTTCGGACCGTTCATTCATATCCATTTTGCTTTGAATTTTCAACTTCAAGAACAGACTTCTTTTCCAAGACCTTAAGGATCTGAATCAAAACTTTTATATTATGGCTCAGTCACAAATCTTGGTACTATATAAGTATTTTCTTGAAATTCTAAAACGAGTCCCGATCAAGAACAAAATAAGCTAAGAAGTAGAGAAGATGGTGACTGTTGAAAATATGAATTGAGGTTGCACGAAGAAACAAAGTTGCTCTCAAGAACTTGTAGTTTTTCCAGCTTTTGCTAGACCTCTTAGAGTTGCAATCTTTAATACTTATGAAGAAGGAGAATCGGGATTCGTGTGGTGTATTGACCAAAAAGAGTAAGATGGAAGGATAAAAAGGAAAGAAGATTGCTCAAGATTTGGTAAGGAAAAAGAAATATTGTTGGTTTTGAAATGTTGACGTTGATTTTTGGTAGGGAGAATTGGATGGATTTGGGGTGGTTGCAGTGTATTTTCTTGGGAGAAGAATAATAAAGTGCCATTATATATACCTAATTATGTTGAGAGAGAGGGGTCGGATTCAGTGAATTTCCATATCAAGTGGGGTAGCCTGATTTGCAAGTTGATGTTTTTGGAAAACTAATTAGGGGATGTCTCCTCTCCTTACCCAAGGTTCTTCACCCCTGTCCCATTCCACAATCTCCCCCTCTTGTCTCCCTCTTTTCTCTCCCCCCCACCCCCGCGCCGCCCACCCCGCCAACCCTCTATCACATATTTCTTTTCTTATAAGATTTCAAAGTTAATCATGATTAATTACTTTGACCGTTATATTTATATTACATTATTTTCTTATTAATCTGCCAGAAAAGACTATCACATTTCTTAATCTGAAATCAATATAACTTAAATTTTATATTTTACCTTTGATGATAAGCTCGAAGAAGTGTTAACAAGAAAGTTAATGTTCTCGCGATTTTATAAGGTCACGGGTTCGAGCTGTGGAAACATCCATTAGGCTGTCTATATTGCACCCTTAGGATGTGGCCTTTCTTCGGACCCTGGTAACGCAGAATGCTTTATGTACCGGAGTGTTTTTTTTTTTTTTTTTTTAATCTTTGGTGACAAACTCTTTTAATTATACAAATGCTATGACATATTTAAATGTTTAAGATCATATATTTAAAAAAAAAAATATGTCCAGTCAAATTATGTTATGTAAAATGAAACACGGATGAAGTGATATGTAGTCCTTCCTTCTCAATTTATATAACGGTGTTTGAATTTCAAGAGTCAAGCGAATTATTGTTTGACCATAACTTCATATACCTTTTAAATAATTTAAATTATTAATTTTTGTAAACTTTATTACTTACCTAGTTAAAAATATATAAATTTTAGTTCGAAAAAAAAACAATTATGTCTAAAAAGTATAATCGCAAAAAAAGAAAAGTGTCACATAATAAATTGACTAACGAAGTAGGTTTTCCTTTTTTCTTTTTCCAAAATGGGCACCCTAAAAAAATCCCAAAAGGTTAAACCCTTCTATTTAATTTTAATTTTATTTTAATTTTTTGTGCTTTATTTTGGTTCTTGAGAAGGGAAGAATGGCACACTATGGGAGGGCAAAGAATTCAAGAATCAGAGTAGTCATTGGTCAACCGCATCGTCTGCTTCTTACGAGTATTTATTTTCGCTTTATATTTTCACGTTTATTTCGTGTGACACTGCTTTTGGTAAAAATGTTTCGTTCAACTTCTTTCTCCAATTAAGTATTCAAAGTTTCATGCACAGTTTCGGACCTAACTCGGAAACTTCTCTCCGTTTAAAATGAAATAATCATGAAAAACGAATAGGATTTTGCATTCATTTTTGGGAGAGTACTTATTGTTAAGCTCCTAATTAATGAAAAGATATGTTTTGCTAACTGTATTGGTCAAAATATGAATTCGACATGTGGACAATTCAGAAGGTGATACGTGGTAGCTTGAGTCTTGTCAGATCCAGCTCCGTCACGATGATGAAGTCACACCCGAGTAACATCCTCTGGTCCTGATTCTAGTTCACTCTTTTCCCGGTATATCTTTGACGATTTATCTCGCTCCAAAGCAAAGCACGCGGTAGATCGTTAGTGACCGGTCACGATAAGCTTTGTCGAATAACCGGCTCCGAGAAATTCGAGATTGATCACTTCAATAGTTGCACATCCACGAGTGTAAGGGGTTCAGCGTGCGGATAGTGATCATTATGAGCATCTTAATACACGAGAGACATTACTAATTAAGGTTTAAACTATAAACCTCTCTCCCTCACTTGTAACCTATTCGTCTTTCGTTATTATTATTGCATAAGCTTATATATTGTAACAAGCAAGCAAGCACTTACTTCCGGTCACACCGGGTGACAGTCCTATCGGAGACAACTGAATAAGATTTTCTTTACCCTTTTGCTTTATTGCTTACAATACTTCGTTCTTATGTATTTTCTTAATCATCGTTATATGCGAGTCCTTGAGCATCAAGAAACTAATATTTTGATTTTTATAATATGTGTGCCCTTGACAATCAAATATAAATTCAATTGTTACCCTAAGTTACAGATTAGGGGTAAACATAGACTTTGTCGTTAACAACTTGTTTAATTTACGGTTAGGGGCGGATCTATTATCGCACCCCTATTGTACTTGGACGTTTGTTAACATATATTTTTTTTAAAATCGAATTAACCAGAAAATCGACTAAAAGCGAAGCGATAGAACCCCAATTTAATTGGTTTGGTTTGGTTTCAACATTTAACAAATCAACTTAATTGGTTTGATTTCTTTTTAAAATGAAAACTGACTCAAACAAGACCACGAACATTCCTACTTTTATCAAAGAAGTCAGATTCCTTATTTTTAGAAATTTGCTTTACTAGAAAAAAAAATTTTCAAAAATTTGACCAACCAAACAGAAAAAAAAATAGAAAATACGTTTCTCCATATCAAACACACCCTTACTTGGTTTAAGTTAAATGAAGGCAGATTAGAGGGAAAATAAAAAATTAACATATTAATATAGAGTAAAAAATGTGCATTTGGGCCAAATGAGTATCCCGAAATTGCTATATTTTAGTCATCTTTGAAATTAATTTTTAATTTAAATAAGAACGGTTAGTTAATTAATTAAAATGTTTTTTAAAATGTGTTAAATTTCAAAAGATAACTGTTGAACTTTGAAAGATATCTTTTACGAAGAGTTTGTCTGTTAATCGTAATAAATATGGAGAGGTAATATAAATAACGGAAAAGGCCATGCCTGACTATCGGAAAAGGTCTAAAAATACCCTTCATCCATCTATTTTGTTAAAAATACCTCTGGTTTATATTTTTGGCTCACTTATGCCTTTTGACTAACGTTCAACACTGAATTAAAAAAAATTGTTTTAAATTTCACGTAATTACTGGTTCAATTTTAAACTCTTACCCAATTAAATAAATCCACCTACCCGATTTTTTCGCTTACCCGACCCACCCAAAAAACGTAAAATCTCACCGGAAAAATCATTTTCGTTCAATGCTCTACTTTCTCAAAAACCTAACAATGGTGTTTTTGAGATTTCTCTCCGAAAAGCCTTAAAAAATTCTATTTTCTTATTTGTTAGCGTTTTTTTTTTTTTCAACTTTTCTTTTACTGCTTTTTATAAATCACAAACTTTATTCTTTTTATAAATCACAAACTTAGATATTATTGCCTTTATAAATTTTTTGAAGGACATCTACTATAATTTCAACAGCAATTAAGGACAGTAAATACATTTTAATTCGATTTATTACTTCCCAGTTTGTACATTTTTTTCTTACCAGACTCTATGCATCTTTTAAGAGGGTCTTAAAGACAACTAAGTGAGGTACGTGAAAACATATTTTTAAAGTATAAAGTTAAATTTTCTTGAGAAAATGTCTTGAGGAAAAGAAACGAAAGTTCCACTTAAACAAATTAAAGTGGGTTATACGAGGAAGAAGAATATGAAATTCTTAATAAGTAAATTGATACAAATGTTTTGAATGGAATTCATTGAATCAAAAAGTTGGACCACATGACGTACCATCCATCTGCCTACTTTTCACCATTTTTTAATTCGTTTAATACATATTTTTCCTTTAAACCTGTAGTTAATTTCTTCACGTATCCTTCTTTTTTTATAGAAATATTAACTAACATATTAATATTTCACGTAGTATAAATATTTTACTACACATCAATTTTGATACGTAGCACACATAAGAAAAAGCGAGTAATAAATGCCAAAAAAACAAAAACAAGTTGTGTCGAAAACTTACATGGATGCCACATGTGTTCTTTTCAATTTTTTCATCACTCCCTTTTCCTTTTTACCATTGCATATCAAAAGTTTGTTTTTTTTTTTAAAAAAAAAAAATACTACAAACCCCCCCCCCTCTCTTGTCTTATTGTCAGTCTTTTTTCACACTTTAACCCCCCCTTACTTTCTAAATTTTTTATTTTTCATTGTTGTTCAAGATCAGTGAAACTTTTACTTTTTCATCTGTTTTTTGGCTCAATGTGATTGAAACTTTTGAAAAGACCCAAAAAAAAAAAAAACAAAAAAAAAAAGGGGTCGAAAATGTAGTTTCAAGCAAAACGTTACCCGATGATTTTTTTTTGGATATCTGTTATTTTGTATATATTTATTTGGTTGTTGCGGCTAGCATTTGGCCCGGGCTTAAAAAATTGCTAGTATATATATACAAGCATATAACTATATGCCTTCCAATGTTAAGCCCAGGCCAAATAACTATATACTCCCTCTGTTTCAATTTGTTTGAATCTATTTTTTTTTTAGTCCGTGTCAAAATGAATAACCTCTTTCCTAATTTGAAAACAAATTCACTTTATGAATGATTTACTCACACAAAATTTTCAAGGCTTATTTTGAACCATAAGTTTCAAAAGTCTTCCTCTTTCTTAAATGTCGTGTCTACAAATGGGTTCATATAAATTGAAACGGAGGGAGTATATACTAGCATTTGGCCCGGGCTTAAAATTAAAATTAAAAGTTAAATTTGTAATTATTTTTTATTTTTTTCCCGCTTCCTTGTGACATTACGTTATTGAAAGATTAGTTTGATTTATTCTGCAAACTCTAGCACAGGCTCAAAATCAAGATTAAAAGTAATTATTTTTTATTTTTCCCCACTCTTTATGACGAAAGATTAGTTCGATTTTTTCTGCCGCAAACTCTTAAAAACTAAAGGCTTTCCATATATTTAAATTGCATAAAAATATTTTAAAATTGAACAAAAATTCTTTTTTTGTCCTTACTTTAGACCCTTTTTTTAACCTTCAAACAAATACATGACATAAAGTCTCTTAATTTTTAACAACATATATCCAATATGAACTATAACATTTTCTTTCAAAAAAAAAAAAATAGTTTGGTTCTAGAGACATCAATTAGATATGTTATATTTGTTATTAACTTTCAAATAAATAAAAATAAAATTTTATACTTTACAAATGTTTGTAGATGTTAATTCAATTAAATTATACAAAGTATGTTGAAAAGACCAAGACAATTAATTACTTTTTTTTTTTTGGTGAACAATTACTTTTCTTAATATAATTAGACTTTACTTTTACTTTCTAAAAATTTAAGTGATGAGAAAATGGCATTTTTTTTTTGCTTTTGCTAGTTTAAATGGTACATTATTGTATAAAATGTATATTTTAATTATTTTCTCAAACACAAATGAAGTTTCAATGCTTCACAATTCATTTAATCAAGTGTTCCTATGCTAACAAACACTGCCTAACATATTTTTTTACCCGTGTAAAAAAAAAATGATACTCAAAAAACATAAAAATTTTACTCTCTTTTGTCACAAGATGTTTGACATTACTATTGCTGGAAAACTAAAAAATGTTTCATTAACTACATATTTTTCAAAGATGTTCTCAACATTTAAACTACTCCATCAAGTTCATATTATAATTTCTTTTTATGTAAATTTTAAGTGTAAATATATATTAAGAAATATATTTATGAATTCATACCAAAAATTGAACTGAGTAACCACGTAGTATGTCTTGCGTTATTTTTTTTTAGATGAATGCAATATAAAATAAAACTTACATTGTTCGTATGCATAGAAAATATAATTAAGTATGCATGCATCATATTTAAAAAAATAAAATATTATAATACACAAAATAATATCCAAAAAAAGAAAGTTAATTTTGCTAAGCATGAACGATATGGGTAATCAACATACAAACCAAAAAAAAACATCCCGATGAAAAGATTCAAATTTCAATATTGTTTACAATTGATTAGATAAAAAATAATTAAGTAACAATATCTAATCCAAATTAAGACCAATTTTATCTATTAAATTTTCAGAGTTTCACACTGAACAATTAAAGATCTGTTAATTAGAGAGATTTCAATTTTTTGTGCAATACATGTTTTAATTAAGGTAACTGCAAATGTGGTGTATTCACTCATTCAAATTATGCATAGTGACGTGTTTTTTTTTTAATTGACATCATCACAATTCACAATTTCTCAAGCGTTTTAAGAGGACCTTAAAATTTTATTTATCAAAATTAGGTATGGCACCTTAAATAATAAAGAAATAAAGTAGGAGTAAAAATAAGCCATATGAAGAAGTTATAGTACATGTCATCACCTTCAAAAAGTTAGTCTAAGAGATTTTCTATAATAAAAAAAGGCTTAGAAATGGCGTAATATTTCTAAAACACCCCATAGTGGAGAAAACAATAAAAGACAAATATAGGAGTAAATTTGGAAGAGAAAACCTTCAGTTGGCAACCTTAGTTATAATGTAACCAAGGACTCTAACTAAGTAATACAAAAAAGTTAGATTAACTCTTATCAGATATAGTAATATATTAGAGTTTTTCCTTGCAAAGAAGAAGAAGCGGGTGCATGCAGTGGTGGGGAATGCAGCCATGTTGGTATGTTGCTTTTTTTTTTTTTTTTTTTTTTTAAAATTCCTTGGGTTTTTTTAATTTAATTTTAAGTTTTTTTAATGAGATGTGTCACAATTTCATCGATACGTGGTATATACTTATTTTTAAAAGTAATAAAATATTAATTAGAACACAGACATTTCGTGAAATATTTGGTAAATGCAAAAAAGTTTTTCGTAAAAGAAATATATATAAAAGAAATTTCGTATCTCAAGGGGTAAACTATATATAACCATTTTTATTCTATTCCTATGCAATATACATCCCCTTTCACGGACCCCATATTTTCATACATGCATATGCAATTTTTCAGGTTTATTCTCTTTTTGTAAGTTTTATTAATTAATCCATAGCTTCTCATTTTGTAAGTTTTATTCAAACCGAATTGGAATTATTTTTCAATTGCTTTTGAGACATGCATCATGCCAACGTGGGATAAGATCGTCTACTTGAACTTTTCCTTAGCTTTGCTCCACAAGATTAACATAAATATATGGAATTTTGGCAACAAAAAGGTATGAAGATCACGTGAGACGTGCATGGAAATAACACAAGAATTGATATAATAATATAACAATATTGTGTTGCTTCCTTGTTTCATTGATTCCAAATCACTTTGATTGCTCAACTAACCTATTTTTTCTTATAAACCAAATATTCCCACCTCTTACCTCGTTTTTATTTTATATTTTTTTCTGAATAAAGGAAAAGAGAAATGACGAGTTGAGTAATAATCATACCTTACACTGTAGGAGAAATAATAGAAGCATCATGATTCAATTCTCTTCAATCCCTATCTTCTGTCTATAACATCACTTAATTACGTCTTGTTTAATTTAACCTTTTTTTGTTCTTTTCGACTAATAGTTTTCTTTATTAATTTCATTGTTTCAATTTACAAGTATAGATAATTCATCGTCCAAATAATTGCACTCGTCAATGAGATGGCTTTCACCGTTGTTATTTTTTAAATATATAAGAGGTTACTTATATTGAGTGAAATCAAGACTCACATTAGTGCAAAGGATTCTAGAAGATTTGTCGGGATGTAGTGATAGAGTTATGATGTAATTTAATTAGATACAAAAGACAATCTTGATTGATTTCCTTCCATCCTCTAATACGGTATCTATCCCCACCCTTATAGTTCCTATCTCTTCTTATGTAGTACTATTTTTTTAAAATATTTATAAATATTTTTGATATAATATTTTGTCAAACACCAAAAACTAAGTAAGAAAATTACTTATTTATCAGGAAAATAATTTTCATGGAATTTAACTCTTCTTCCTTCTTGTATTTTACCAACGAGGGACAAACTTCTTTTCTCTCAAATACTAAGTCATCAAACACTAAAAGCCTGTTTGAACTTTGGATTAGCTGATCAAGTAGTTGATAATTAAGCATTAAATGTTGAAAAGCACTTTTAGGTACTAAAGCTAATTTTATAAATAAGTAATTACGTGTTTGTATAAAAGTGTTGAAACTAATAATAAGCAATTTATGTATTTGGTAAAAAGATATTGATAAACACTTTTTCTATTGAATGACCGAAATGTCCTCAAAGCTATTTCGAAATTATATTTTAAAGTATTTTTCATTAAAAAAAAGGACGAATAACAGAAATAGAATAGAGAAATTATTAACAGTTATGTTTTAGGAAGTATATTTTGAGATTACAAAAGATATTACAAATTATAAAATCGTAAAAGGCTTGGCCAAACAAAAAGTGCTTATAGGCTATAAAAATAATTAAGTTGGGTTGACCAACTTATAGATTATGACTAATTTTGGCTTATAAGCACTTAACTTATAAATATTTTTGTGTCTATCAAACACATAGATAAGCCAAA
>NC_081350.1:64562502-64779067 GCF_029784015.1 Lycium ferocissimum
CTAGAGGCAATTGTGTTCAAAGATTATTGTTCATATGATGATTTGGTTGCAACAATTGTGAATCTGTTGCGAGTAGATACTAGCATAAAGAACATAATGGGATGTATCACGCGGCACATTGATGGGATCTTCTACAAAGGGATGCTTCTTTTTAAACATACACGGCCCATGTGATACACTAGAAGTACCTGTTGAGCAGTAATTGGTCATGAAGGGAGATATTTGGTGTTTACTAGGTTTCCTTGCTCGAGCAACAGATGGATGCACGATGATTCTTGTTTCACCAATTTGGCTTGGTAGCATCTCGTCAGGCAATAAAAACTCAAATAGGGGTTGCACATTTTCGTTGGGTTTGGGTGGCGTCTTTATATTTGAATAACCGACGCGGTCCCCCACTTCTTTTTCAACAACATCTTGTGGAAACTCTACTGCGAGAGGTATCTCTGATAGAACCTTTGCTACCATTCCCTAAATAGAATATGAGACTTCATTACATATGAACGTCTCTTGTAGAGTGTTAAATTTAAAGGAAAACTAATATACCTCTATGGAGTTGACATCTTCATCCTTTTGTATGCCAGTTGTAGCCTCATATACAACATCAGGCACATTGATAGTTGTATCAGCAGGGTGCTGAACTCCGACCTTCTACAAAAAATAATTGAATGCACATACATAATTATACTCTATAAAAGGTTTTTAATACAATTTAATATTTCATTGAAAGTACCTCTGATTGCCTATGTTCTGCGGAGATATCACCTCCATCTTGAATCTCTTCAGTTGAAGCCTTTAGTGTATCCTACGCTCTCATTGCCATAGGTCACTCCTATATCTGGCATCTCACCAGATCACATGGTTGCAACACCCTTGATTTTAAAAAAGGTTTAAGAAAACAAATAATCAAAATACAGCTAAATCAAAAGATGAAATATATGAATACAGTTAACTACTTGATGTAAATACATACACACAACAAAGAAATACACATACAAAAATGATATTCGATGTAGATAAAATTCAGTCATTACAGAAGACATAAGATGATATATACATCTAAATACTGAAATGTTGTATCATCTTACTACGCCTCTCAGCAACAATATTTGCAGTGGAGCCTGCAATTATATCTTGTTGTTGAGTAATTCCTAAAGAGAAACTAGGCTCATCGAATAAATTGTGTGTACCTCGAGTAACCCTGATTGGAGTTTTTCCTCCATCCATTAAAATCTATAAATGAAGTTTCTTCCAAAAATCCTAACAATGGCGAACTTGTAATCAATGAAATTGTATGAATGGCGGATGTATAATTAATGAAATTGAAGAAGATTTAAGTAAATACACGTATAGATCAATCTATAAACCACCCAAAATCATTTACCTATATATTTGTGGGGATACACAATTAAGGTAGAGCTAATCGTGTAAATATTGATGAGAGAGGAAACGGCGAGTATTGCGGTAACGATTAGTGAAGATGGGAGAGAAAATTATTTAAAAACGGAAGACGGGGATAATGGGATATGGAGCGTGTATTTCGCTTGGCTTCTCCAAGTAACCGTATGCCATTAGACTAGTTACGATGTGTAATTTAGGAACATATTTTAGCTACGAAAAATAAATAAAATTAAAGATAGTTGTTATTCATAAACAGGTCTTAGAGGTAGTTATGACAAGTAAATTTTCCTTTTTATTTTATTTTTATAGTGGGCTGAAAAAAGGGATGTGTACCTTTAAATCGTTAAAAATAAAAATTCTTTCATTTTAAAAAGAAAAGAGGGTAAAAGACCGAACACGAACTAGGGTAGTTGCAACTGCCCACTTCAAATAAAAGAAGATTTGGTTATCCCCCGATCACAAAAATATCTTTCCAGGATAACTTCTTAAACCCAATCAAAATCTTGATTGAATACACCTTTTGAAAAGCTTTTGAGCGATTTTAGAAAATCGTGAACTCTATAATCGTATTATTATTATTACGGAAAAAGTTCAAATATGCCATCGAACTATCAGAAATGACTCATTTATGCCACTCGTCAATAGTTTGGCTCATTTATACCATCGAACTATCGGAAATGGCTCATTTATGCCACTCATCAATAGTTTGGCTCATTTATGCCATCGCCGTTACCAAAATGACTCATCCATGCCATTTTTCATTAACGCCGATTTTACAATACCAGATATGACACGTGGCCTCCAACTAGATTATGGTTGTGGGTGGGTCGGCGTATGGATCGGATTTTTTATTAATTTGGGATTTAAAATTGGGTTGGTTTAATTAAACGACTTAGACCTCTAATTGGAGGCCAAGTAACATATCTGGTATTGTAAAACTGGTGTTACTGAAAAATGGCATGGATGAGTCATTTTGGTAACGGACGATGGCATAAATGAGCCAAACTATTGATGAGTGGCATAAATGAGTCATTTCCGATAGTTCGATGGCATATTTGAGCCTTTTCCGTTATTATTATTATTATTATTATTATTATTATTATTATTATTATTAATTGTTAGTTTTAATTGTTTGATATTCGGAACTCACAAACTCAACTAATTTGAATTCGCATTAAGTAAGATTTATTAAAGAGGTAATCGTTTCCTATCAAAAATTTCTCCATGTATTTGAACACGTAATATTATTCATGGTGCTCATCATCTTAATTGTTTAATCATAAAAAAATTTATGATTTAGTTACAAAAAAAACATAAATCTCATCAAAATGTCCAATTTGACCAGTGAAAGTTAAATAAAACAAACGAAAAAAAAGAAGAAGATTAAAACAGATGGAAAATACCAATATCCACCTTGCAAGTCACCCGGCATGTAGATATTATACATCCACTAAAAAAAGAAACCAAAACTAGGGGCTGGTTTAGATGGAATGGAAACTGAACAGAGAAGCTTGCCTAAAAAATACCACACTTGCCAATTGCACATGTATGACCTTCCTTCTTGTCACTTGGTTCTAAACCTGGCAACCGGTCCGGTTTTACCGGTTCAAACCGGTAACCGGAACCGGTTAACCGTTTAAAACATACCGGTCCGGTTTTGATTTTTTGGGACCGGAACCGGACCGGTTAAACAAGTCAAAATTAAATTATTATTTTTTTTTAATAATTTTCAAAAAAAAAATTCCAAGTGGCATTACATAAACCATATCTCATCTATAATAAAAGGTCAATAATGCTTTTGTTTTAATTTCTTTATTAAATATTATCCCTTGGAATTTTAACTAATTCCACCAAATATTAATTATTAAAAGCCTTTTTCTAATTTGGCTCTTTTGTGGAAATTCGAAACAATTTCTAAACGCGTTAAGATCCAAATGTAAAAGGAATATACTCCTAAATACAAGGAATACAAACTAACTAAATTACCTAAATCAAGGATCCTATTAAATTGAACTAGTATCAGTACCCGCGCGATGCGCAGTTGAATTATAATTTTTTTTTTTATCTTATTTGCTTAAACATATTGAATTATTATTATTATTAGTACACAACTTACTTTTGTAATATTAAAATATTTCATTTCATTTTAGCTATGATAACCTACAGGCTGCAATATTGGTTTAGCGGACAATTAGCAGAAGATCATCATGTAACATTTTTAGCATTCCACAAATATTAAATTAAAGATGACATTCAGAAGTGAATTCAATTGAAATATATACTAATTTATTAAAATGTTATAAATTCCATTCTCTATCCAAAATTTGAGAATATTCGCATTTAATTAGGATGAGAATTATCGCCATAATAACTGTTGTTATATGAATATGCTAGTATTGTGAAATTGCAATGACGAAAATATCCAAGAAAAGTTTTTGGAATGTTAATAATGGAAATTAGTATTTTATATTATTTGATAATAATATATAACTTATATTAGAAAATATAATTGTTTGAAAAAGGATTTTTCTTTCATCATGAAAATACAGTCTGGATTTTTCCTTCTTCATATTTTCAATATTATCAAAATATATATATCTATATACGAAGCAACCAACCTATTTTTTCAGGGAGCAATAGTTTGCACTTTTATGATGGAAATGTTCTCTTCATAACACTATTTTGAAACTCTTGTGATCAAAATACTTTACTTTTTTACTTAATTGGTGAATTCAAAATAACATGATCTAGAACGTACTTGTTTCTCGACATTGTCATAAAATGCTTCATAATTTTAAGACAAAAAAAATTAAAACTAAAGAAATCTTTAAAGGAAAACATATTACCAATATTTACTAAAATTATGCAATGATTATAACAGAGGAAAAGTTTTTATTTTTTGGTTTGGTCAATTTGTACTTTTAGTCTTTTCCCATTTGAATCCCTAGAGCAACAAAATTTTAAATATAAATCACCAAATAATAAAACCATTATAAATAAAAAATATATTTAAGAATGTGGAAAGATACGACTTTCTACTTAGAAAAATGATTTCTTTTATGCAAATAAAACAGTCATGAGGATTAACGTCGAATATATTGACCAACATCCAGATATTCATAACACTTTCAAATTTGAATCAAATTAATAACATTTATAATGAACTATAAGTAATATAGAAATATATGTCTTTGAGGTTGTTAACTTGTTGTACCTCACTAATATTTTGATTATTCTTCATTTGTAGTTATTGTACAGTAATATGTATATCAATCTTCATACAATTACATAAGTAAAAGAATGTTCACAGAAAAATAACTAAAGACAGATGAGAAGAAATGAGCATCTTTCACCATTTCATGTTTTGCTGCATATATCTTTCACCACAAATTATAAAATTTTCTTGTGAATTATGCCGATACCTAGTATTTAAAAAGTGATTTAAAATTCAGAGTTTAATACAATTTTATATAAGGTAGAGTTTGATTTTCTGAGGGGTGACATTGAAAAGGCTTACAAATAAATCACCTTTAGTGCCACCCTACGAAATCATACATAAGATTTTCACCTTATACCACCATTTGTTGCTGTTGTTGTTGGCCCATTTCATCCTGCTAGAGCAAGGTGAATTGGTAGTATGGTCTTCTTTCTAAAAGGTCTGCTAAATCTCTTTTGATAATTGGTCTTCTCTTCTTTCTAGTTCAATCCTACAAAATCACACCATTTTTATTAATCAAGATAAGTTCATAAAATAAGGATGCGCAAAGAAAACTCATTGTCCAATAAAATAAGGATGCACAAAGAAAATACACGAATCCCATTGTCCAATCAAGAATCTACCGTGATTAGACTAACATATACCACACAATAAATAAACTATCAACACAATGCAGGACTGAGAGATGAGAAAAACTGCATATATTTCATTCCATTATGTGATTTAATTTATATAAGTGTACTGATGTGCTTTTGAAATTTAAATACACTGCTATATAAGTCAAGTTTAAATTTTGAAACCTCGGCTCAAGTATTCTTATTAGAATATGTTCTTTACATCGAAAGAAAGACATGAAAGGAAATTAGTATTTATTATATAATATATTAGTCCACCAAATTCGTGTAATTTGTAGATTTGTTTGTGCTACCCCTACTATAAGCTTAAAGAAAACAAACAGAATAATAAAAAAAAAAAATGTAGACGTGATGAATTACCAAATATGGCTTTGATGAGATCATAATTTTGGTAAGTGTAATTGCTTATCAACTTAATATGTTAAAGTCCTACAATTACTCCCGTTGAACGTGGGATCTTATTTCAAGATGAATGTCCCATTAAAATAGGTTAGCATATATTAATTTGAACTACCAATATTTTTATTATTCTGATCGCTTATCTATTTCGTATATTTCTCCAATCAATATCCACCGAAATAGGTAGTGCATATTAGCTTTAAATAATGTTAACTAATAATTTTTTTGAAAAAATAGTACAACTATAATCAAACAAATAGAATTTTTAAATGTTGCCAATGGCTTGTTATTAGTTTTGGTAACACAATATTTGGACTGAAATTGACAAAAAATTCCTTTTAAGTTTATATATCACATACACTAATTGTAGTACGTTTTCTTGCATTATAGAGATCTAGAAAGTCAAAGTAGTATATTTATAGTAAATTATTATTATTATTATTATTATTATTATTATTATTATTATTATTATTATTATTATTATTATTATTATTATTATTATTATTATTATTATTACTATATGTTGATAATATCCAATATTCCATATGATAATATTTGCATTTCAAATATTATAATTTCCTTATAAGGATTGATATTGTAGAATATTTTTTGTCATTAGATATTATTTCTTATGGTAGTAGTTGAACTACAAACACTATAATTTCCATATAAGGAATAACATCATAAGAGAATATTTTTTAAAATTATAAGACATTATTCCTTATATGGTAATATTTGGAGTGTAATTAACAATCTCTTTTTAAATTTAATGCAAATATAATTTGTTGCCAAGTGGCTTGTTCATATTACGCCACTTAACTTTAGAGGTGTCAATATCGGCTGACCCAGCCCAACCCAACCCAACCCAACCCAACCCTAAAGGGCCAAAGAATTCAATGGGCTAGGACGGGCTGACCCTTTTAATTGAAGGGCCTGCAAAATGGCAAAAACCCAACCCAGCCCCGTAAGCGGTCATGCGGAACTAGACGGCCAGCCTTTTAAGTTTTTTCTTCTTCCGAAATAACATTTTCTAAGTGATTTTTGGTACAATTTGAAAATGAAACTTTTGTAATATGAAATAGAATCTTCTACAACCCATTCTTGCGCAAATTCATATCATAGAAGAAAAAAATTTAAGAGAACAAATATAAATTATTATTTTTTATCACTAATTCAGATCACGTTCAAAAGAAATTAAACATAATTTAAATTCTAAGACTAAAAAGTATTACTCTAGTTTCTACTTAGTAGTAAGTACATTCTTTTTTTCTCATTACTTTTTATCTTTTTATTTAATTTACTTATATTTTTTTTAAAATTAATTAATTTATTATTCTTTTCTGGCCTCAAGGGCTGGCCTCAGCCCAACCCTTGAGGCCGGCGGGCCAAGAAAGGCTGGGCTTTTGAGCCTCACTTCTATATGGGCTAAAGAAATCCTAGCCCAACCCTATTTAAATAAAGGGTTGAGTTGGGCCGGCTTCGCGGGCCAAGCCCATATTGACGTACTCTAAACTTAATATCAAGCTAGACTACCCTCTTTATTTATTTATATATATATGGATGTTTTAAGGAAGTGGTCGTTGGTTCGGATTTTTTAAAGACCATACCAAACCAATTGTATCGGGTTTTTAAATCTACAAACCAAACCAACAAAAGTCGGGTTTTTCAACCTCGGGTTTTCTCGGCTTTTTCGGGTTGCTCGGGTTTTTCGAGTTTTTAAGTTCTCATACAAAATATATAACTTGTACTTCAAATATTTCTTTAGTCCTAATATGATACGACTATCTAATTAAGATATTTATTAAGAAAATAACACAAAATACGAGATGAGAGATGACATTGTACTAAAATATTCAACAACAACAAAAAGTAATGAAATTGCATAAAATAAAATGATCATAATCTAAAAGTACTAAGTCATGTGATAACGTTCAAATCCACTCCTCAAATAGAAAGTGTACACGGTCGTCGCAATATAATTTACTCAACTATGAGTCGTGGTCGAATCTCACAAAGAACAATATAAAGGCGATTAAGAAAGTTAAGGATTTATCACCAAGTAAGCTAAGCCAAACACTTTTTTAATATTTAGTTTTTGATTTAAAAACTAACAAAGATAAAATTAACCTAGAATGCAAGTAAAATGATCAATGGCCACAAGCATGGATACAAGGGAAATTATCTCTCAAATAACGATCCAATGTATTTTGCGATTTTACAACTAAAAGTGAGTTTATGTTAATAGATAATTGTTTCTAATCTCATTGAAAGTCTTCCAACCAAATCAATGAATTTCACTCTAAACTTTTCCAAGTCTTAGAGTGTGATATTAAGCACAACCAATTGAATCTCAAGTTAACCATCCTATTCCTAGCTCAAGTTATTAAATGAGGTTCAAAGTCTCAAATCCTTGCTATTTACTCTTTTCCTAACCCTTAACTCTCTTTTCCAAGCAAAGTAAAGGTAACTAGGCACAATTAATGTTTTGCAACCATTAAGAGACATGAAATCTTGAAGAATAAATAGAGAAACATTAACCCACTTCATTAGAAATAAAAACCATTCAATACATAAGTATAACAAGAGATATAATCCAACTTTGCAAATGAATATGTCCATAAACAAGATCAAAGTGATGGAATAAAATGCTACACACTTAAATATACATTACAAAGCAAGAGTTGAAGAAATGGGTAAAGAATTTCTCATTGTGTGCCTCCAAATCTTCAAACCCTAAGTGTAGTTCTTGCTCCAAGCTTGGAAGATGGCCAAAGATGATAATAAAATCTCTCAAGTGTTGCTCTTATAGTTCTCAAAAATTTCACAATAAAAAGTAACGAAAATAGCCCTAGATTTTCAGACTTTCAATTGAGCCCACTTTTTGCACTTCTAGTCAATTTTCTCATTTCTTCAATTTGGCCTCTTTTTGACTTGTTTTCACTTGGTTTCTTCCCGATCACTTCTAAATCACATAAAACCTATAAAATGGAAGTAAACGATATTAAATGCACTATTTTCTCAATCAAACATAACAAAAATCTAAGATTAAAGAAGAAATAAGTTGGTAAAATACCAACTTATTTTACCAACTTATCATCATGCTATAATAAATATAGTTAATTTATAAGGCATATAGAAAATGATCATAATCTAAAAGTAATACGTCATGCTAAAATAAGTACGGCTAATAAGTATTAATTACATGACTAGATATTAAAGAAAAAATAAAATTAAGATATGTATTTTCACTTTCTAAATCAATATAAAACTAAAGAATAGATATCCAACATTATTGCCATTCCTGGTGTTAGAATTGATTTTTTTTTTTTTTAGCATTAGTATTGATTTAATTCTTGTTGAGTTTTATTTGAGTTACTAATATGTATGAGCTATAAAATTTATTAGACCATTCAAAATTCTAATTCCAAATTTGAAATAATATGTTAAAAGACAAAAACTAAGAAAAAGTTTAAGAAACATTTATGAATTACATTATAAATAAATATATTATGTATAAAATATTTTTGAAATTTTATAAATGTAATGTCGGGTTGGTTTGATTTGGTTTGACTTTTCTTTAGTTAAAACCAAACCAATAGTGTTTGGGTTTTTCTTTTTAACATCAAACCAAGTCAAACCAAATAACTAGTCGAGTTTTTCTCTCGATTTAATTCGAATTATCGATTTAGTGCGGTTTGTCCATTTCCTTTGTACACCCCCACTTCCATTATGTTGAAGTCCTATGAGTCAACCTGATTCCTAATCCAACAAACACCCTACGAGCAATGGCAGAGCTACCTATCACGCCTTCAAATTGTGTAAGATCATATAATTGGAACCCAACCTTCATTACTCGTCAAATAAGGGTACGTGTGAATGGAAAATCGATAAATCAAATCAAATAAAAAAACTGCCACTTTTTACTTCATTTGAACCACTCAAATGGGGGATCTTAGTAATTCAGTTGATTGACTATCTGAACTTTACCCTTGTTGGTGAGGTTCGATTCCCCACCTTGTAATTCCATCCCTCATTTTCCCTTTCCCTACCCCGTATGTAATAAAAAAAGAAACTCTTAAAAAAAAAAGCACAAATCAACTCAAAAGCTTTGTTGACCTCAATATATTCAAAATTGTGAATATCGGGCCCAAATTAGTCTAGGAGCACTAGTACCAAAATTTTAGGACACAACGGGGACAAAGTCAACCTTGGTCAACTCAAAACCGCTCCTCGAGTCAACAGGTCAAAATCCAAAACTCATTATATGAACGTGCATTATCAAAACTCTCATTTTTTTTTTTGAATAATCAAACTCTCATTTTGATATTAATTGCTAGATCAAAAGTTCAAATTACTCTTTTTTTTTTTTTTTTTTTTTATGGCAAGAGAACCCGTAGCCGCTATCTTCGGGTGCGCACAGGGTAAATCCCGCTCCTGTTTAATAGTCCGCAAACCATACAGAAGAGATGACCCGCATGAGGAGCTCGACCCAGAAGGCGAATTTGTCATAGACAGGGGGTTTCAAACCTGAGATCTCCATTATGAAAGTCTCATGCTCAACTAAAATCCAAAATTCATTATATGACCATGCATTATCAAACTCTCATTTTTTTTTTTTTTGAATAATCAAACTCTCATTTTGATATTAATTGCTAGATCAAAAGATCAAATTACTCTTCTTCTTTTTTTTATGACAAGGGAATCCGCAGCCGCTATCTTCGGGTGCACACAGGGTAAACCTCGCTTCTATGTAATAGTCCGCAAACCACACAGAAGAGATAACCCGCACTAGGCAAGCCCCCTGCGACGAGCTCGATCCAAAAGGCGAATTCCCTGCTGTCATAGACAGAGGGTTTCGAACCTGAGATCTCTATTATGAAAGTCTCATGCTCAACCAACTGAGTTCGGTATATTTAAGTCAAACTCCCCAATTTTAAGTCTCTTGAATCACACATTTTCATGGTCCGAATTCTATAAAAAATCAAGTATAATCTCAATACATGGATGAAAAATTCATACCTGAAATCTCAAGTCGAAACTCCAACAATTCAGATCCTAATTCGAGAGCTATTTTTCCACAATTCGCCAAAAATGGCTATTGTCTCAAAAATCTACTATTTATTTATCTGTTGTATCATCACAATTGCAGGTACTCTGCTCTCAATTGCGATGGATCATCACATTTGCGTACCCAAGCCATAGTCGACGTCTTGCATTTGCGAACGTTTCTTCATTTTTGCAGTCCTAGGTGCTGCTTTTACGACCCTCCACAGGGGCTGC
Source organism: Lycium ferocissimum (assembly GCF_029784015.1). NCBI lineage: Eukaryota > Viridiplantae > Streptophyta > Magnoliopsida > Solanales > Solanaceae > Lycium > Lycium ferocissimum. The sequence continues at coordinate 64,573,432 of NC_081350.1, forward strand.
TTCTGCAAGTGTTGATTTACGATTAGAACATTATTGCTCAAAAAGAGGGGTTGAGTAATTACGTACCATCCAAACATAATATTTAGGTGTTATACACCATTGAAACTTTTGAACATCCCTATGGCCAATACACCTTTGAAACTTTTGATCATCCCTATGGCCAACCCAGAGTCTGAGCGAGGACATAATACTTAACATGCATTTTCTGGGGCCTTGCACTACACTTGTCCAACAGGAGTCAATTGACACTCCTTCAATAGAAAATAACATTTTGTAGATAGGTCAATCTTTATATATATATATATATATATGTTGTATCCCTTGACTTTTTCACTTTGTAAATTTCCTTCGGGTCTGTTTGGAAAGCCACCTGGTAATTGGAATTGGTGTGATTACTAGGTTAGCAATTACGCAGTATAGTAATTACAAAGACCTATTTGTTTGTCATAATATAATTACTAACGACTTAATTACAAGGATCTTCAGTTTCAATTACACAATTTGATTAAATTTTGAAAAAAAAAAATTAATTACCAAAAATTAAAAGTTAGGTATCTAATAACTATGTACCTTATTAAATAAGGTATTTAAGATACATATTGTTTCTTAAAAGTATATTAATTAATAATCATATATTGTTACTAATATTGTAAAAAATAATTGATATTTATTTCTCAAATTAATAATATTTTTATTGAATTAATTATAAAAATTAAAAGCATACATTTTGTAAGAATCATGGACGACATGTTTGAGAAAAAGATTAATATTTATAAAAATAATGTTATAACATTATTCAAATGTTTGACAAAATAATTTATCAATTCTAATTGACAAAAGAACATGTAATGTGAAATAACAAGTCAATAATACTAAAATAAATAAGTTAAAACCGAAAATATAACATAAATTCAAAATCTATTTTTTTTAACATATTGTGTCAAATTCCAACATCACTTAAAATAAGTTCCAACATAACTTAAATAAATATAAACCAAAAGAAAAAGAAAACACAAGTCTATAAAAGCATTTCAACAATGAAATTCTGCTTTAATGTCCTCACTTGCTATATGCCAAGTTGTTAATGACTCATTCTTTCTGATTGTAGGAGGTGTAGTTTCAAAAACTAGAATGATAAATGTGTTAAACTAAATGAAGAAGTAAGATTAATAAATAAGAAATTTTAAAAAAAAACGAGCAATTGCATGGAATCACAAGAAGTAAAGGTTGGAAAATGGGAAGAAGAAAATGAACGATAAATAATGTAAATAGAAAAATATATTTTTAAAAATAAAATAATTTAAAAAGTAAAAAAATAGAAATAAAAAATAAATTAAGAATAAAAGAAATTAAAATAAAAACAAAAAGGAAAGAAATTAAGAAGTGGCCTTGTAATTACACTCAATTCTCAACCCACCCTCGAGAATTAAAGAGTGTAATTACTACCTCTCGCTTACACCCAATTACATGTTGATCATGTAATTACTTGACCTGACAAATATGTCAAACTGTGTAACTACACTCAATTCCAATTACATGAGTGACTTTCCAAACAGGCTCTTAATGAAAATTATGGCTCTTCCACTGCCTACAAGTACATCAGAATTAATAGAAAAAGTAACAAATAAACCAGAAGGCCCTTATCTTGATGCTTTTACGTAACATAATTTGTAACTAAAGGAAAATTCATTCAAAGTAAAAGAGATTTTTTTTTTTTGGCCGTCTTTCCGCTTCAAGATAACTAATACACCCTCCAGTTCAAAATAATTGATATTTTAACCTTTAAAAGTTGATCCAAAATAATTAATGTTTCACACAATCAAGAAAGTCTTTAATTGTTTATTGTTTTTCTCAAATTTGGCCTTGACATAGTCCTTATCCCTATGACGATTATATATGCCCCGTGGCGGATGCAAGATTTTCATTCAGCGGATTCAAAAAAACAATAAAAGCTAAATATAAAAAATAATGTTGTCGATGGAAATCGAACATACACTAGAAACAATTTTGAACAACTTGAAACGCTTGAGCTAACCTTTTGTATCTGTTCAGGGTATTCAAAAGTTAATATATGTACATAAAGACAGAAAATCTACCCTATATATACACTGTAATTTTTTGCCGAGGATGTTCGGGTGAACACCCTCGGCACCCTCTAAATCCACCCCTGTATATGCCAACCTAAAAATAAAAGAAAATCATAATTAAGGGTAGTTTAGTCAAAACTTGATTTAGTTTTTAGGAGTAAGTGAATTCCTTAATTAACCTGACCAAGCCTAGAACATCAATTATTTTGGACCGGAAGGAGCACACGTAAAGAAATTAAGTAATGAATCAAAATTTAGAAGTATTTTTCATTTTACATGTTTTATGTAAATAGATTTTCTTTTTTTTTTTTCTTTTTTTTTTGAAATCAGAATTTTGCTGTCTAGATATTAGAATAATCCATCTTATTTTCAGATGATTAAATTAAGACTTTAATTGTGCTATGCATCTAAAGTTGGGAAGATTTACCATTCCTGACCACAGTTTTTTCACATGCGAAAAAAGGGGAAAAAAGAATATTGACGTCGAATCTTCGAGGAATTGATTAAAAATAGAGCAAGTGTTAAGCAACTTTTACCAAAAAGGAAAGACTAATCCAAGGCAAAGTTGACAAGTTTTACCAAAAAAGAAAGACTAATCCAAGGAATAATAATAGTTAATTATGTCGCTGAATGTGACCTTAATTACGTAAGAATAATAAAGAGGTGGGTGGTGGGTGCATGTGCTGATGTACATAAAAATGCATGAACACCCATTAAAGACTGTGACGTTCAATTAAAGAAAATGAATCAAATTAGGCAGAAAACTGAAAATTCAATAATCAACGTAACGTACACTAATACTAATTGAAATTGGGACTGCAATATCATTAACTTAACCATTTTTTGAGTGAATATTCACGTGTTCTTTTTTATTTCCTTGTAATTTTACAGTTCTATGTATCTAACCCACATTGTATTTTGTACATTTACTTCTCTGACTACTTTAGGTTCAGACTGTTCAGACCATCTTTGTTTACCATAAATTCTACCAAACTGACCAAATAACAAGAACTGCAATCTGGTACCTTATGACTATTGATATGATATCTTGTAGAATCACTCGTATTCTACATTACAGTATGTAAAGCACATTCTGAAATTTAATATTACTTTGTTTTCCCTTCTAGAAACTGTGTATATTAATCTAGATTACCCTCTATTCAAAATATTTCTTTAAAATGATAATTAAGCTTTAAGAAAATTATACAAGTGCATTTAGCTAGGTGGTGACCCAATTATGTACGATTCTGCAGGCTCCGAGCCAATTGGATGACTTGTGACGCCTTACTATTCAACTTCTTGGCTAAACTCAATGAATTGGAGAAATGACAGTCGAGGTAACTAGTGTATTTCTAGCTATTTGTTTCACGTCGTCTAATTAAAGTTACATGAAATTTTCTGGGGCCTTACACTACCCAATTCGTCGAGTTTAGCCAAGAAGTTGACCAAGAAACATCACAAGTCATTCAATTGGCTCAGAGCCCGCAGAATCGAACATAATTGGGTCACCGCCTAGGTGAATGCACTTACTTGTACAATTTTTTAAAGCTTAATTTTACATTTTGACCTTTTTTTCTTCTCGTGGTGTTGTTATTTTGGTACTTTATTATAGGAAAACTGACGCTAAGAAATATCTTCATGTACTATTTGAATTGTTGAACTACAAGCAAAGGAGATGATGGCAATGTATTTTTATGAAGGATCATTACTTCTGAATATTCGTAGTTCTGAATTGTCGATTACATGAGTGGCCTAAGTGTGATCATATGACAAAGCAGGTTCATATGCTTGATCAGGGTGCAGTCAAATATAGTCATTTTATTCTATAGTCACAAACCAGATTCTTTAACTATCGAATTATTTATTGAGATGTAACAAAATATATTTGTTTTAATCTTTCTTTTTATATATGATACTAGTATACTTACCCGTGCGATACGCGGTCGATATTAAAAGAGTTAATTATTTATAATTGTTATCTTGTTTGTTTGAGAAAATTAACCTAATTATCATAATAAAATTAAAATTGTAATGTAAAAATAATATAAAAAGTAAATAGTAAAAACTTAACCACATTGTTGTTTATATCAAACTAATAAAAACTTGTCATATGTCTTTATATATATACATTGTGATCATCAAAATACTAATTAATTACACATTTTCTCCTTAATTTATAAATTAACAAATGTAAATTAGTATGATTTAAGGTAAACACCGAGGATGAATAAACTTTTATTATTAAAGACCGCTTAACAACCACATTAAATTATGCATACTGCTGGATATTACTTGTCAACTGAGATCATATTATTTGTTCTAATTTTAGGGTACATTCAATCATAATATCTTAACAAAATATTTTTTTTGTTTGAAGAAAATAAACATATCATACAGTAGTTCAATAATTTTGTTCGTTCCCTATTTTTTTATTGCATGTTTCACTTCTTAATACCATTAATAATTATATTGTCAAACTGACTTTATATTAGCTTGTCACTTAATATTTTTGTCCGTTCCATTCTTTTTAATGTTGACTTTTTATTAGACTTGTGGCTTTATTTGGCCAAACTTTGGGGATGCCAAAAACACTTCTGAAAATAAAATGGCCAAACACAATCTTTTTTTAATACTAACAAAATGATTATTCGTAATTCTGAATTGTGGATTACATGAGTGGCCTAAGTGTGATCATATGACAAAGCAGATTCGTGTGCTTGATCCTGATGCAGTCAAATATAGTCATTTTATTCTATAGTCACAAACCGGATTCTTTAACTATCGAATTATTTATTGAGATGTAACAAAATATATTTGTTTTAATCTTCTTCTTATATAGTCATTTTAATTTTATTTTGTTGATGCAGTAGTTTAGATCTTAATTTATTTATTTTTTGCTATGCCTTAACTGTTCTATATCTATGATCATCTTGACCTTTAAGATATTCTTAGTTCTATTTGTATTATATTTTATAAGTGTAAGTGATGAGGTGTTGAAAAGTATGAGAAATTATTTTGATAAAATTAAATTATGAAAATTTTTAATTGCAGAAGGAAAACTGAGAATGAATATAGTGAGAAGAAGGGATCTCATGAGACAGAAACCAATAATGAGTTTATCAAAGGTTCGAATGTAGTGCGAGATAGGCTAATCACTTGACTGTCTAGAATAGGTTAGCTAAAGACAACAACGAGTGAATCTAATTTTTAGAGCATGCCTTACTCTAATAGGGGCACCAAGTTCCAAAGTGTAGGCGAACACAACTATATACATAAAATATCCTAATTGTACGTTAGCAAGTTAGGTCCGCTATAAAGTCTACGGGCTAGAAGGTCCTTCTGAACGAGAAAGCCTACTAAAGGCTATTCCATAACGACTCATGTTACTAAGTTGACGGGCAAGCGACACTATTGAGATGCCACCTTACTTATAAATGAAAAAAGGTATTTTCAGTCCGATTTGACTCAGGGCGTCAGGAACCCTTAAAGCAAGGGCGGATCTAGGAGGGGTTGAGGGTGTTCACCCGACCTCTTCGGCAAAAAATTACATTGTATACATAAGGTAATTTTTTTATTTTTTATGTACATATATAGATTTTGAATACCTTGAACACAAGACTAGAGGTTGGCTCAGTGGTTAAGGTGATTCAAAATTTACCTTGAGGTTCCAAGTTCAATTTCAAGGCGCTACATTTTTATTTTTCGAACCCCCTTAGTGAAAATTCTGGATCCGTCACTACCTCGAAGTATACCCAAGAAACTAATTTGCATAGAAAGTCCATGTTAGAGAAAAAACATTATGTAATCAAACACACAGGTAGGTTAATTAGGCTCCAGCAAGACACCCAGGCAACTTTCCTTTCAGAAAGAGATGATGTATTTATCTTCTGGTTCTTATTTTTATCATACTAGTACAGATTTGTCATATGACAAAAGATAAGAATGAAGTCATGGAGAATTCAGAATGGTTATGTCAGCAGATGAGATGAATGACTCATGAACCAACTAGTCCCTTTGCAAAATATCAGTTGAAATAATTCCAAGCCTCTTTCTAGGTAGACAAATATCACACGCACGCCTTTGTGACAGTTACTTTGGGACCGGCAAATGTTGATGGCCTTAGTGTTCCTCTTGCAAAGGTGATCCCCAACTCCAATTAATCCTGTAAATACAAAGCAAATGCTTAAGTAACTCCAATTAATACTGCCATGTAGTGAAGAATTGGAAGCTATCAAGAATATACTGAGGTGGTGCAGATTGTTATTGAAGCAACAAATATATTGGTTGAATGTAAAATAAAACACAATGATAATTAAAAAATGCATTCCCAATGCAAAGAGGAGTCGTTACACACATTATGAGCCCCACATCGGTGACTTGATATGACTGTAAGATACAGTGTTTGAAGGATAGAAAAGAATTGTATTTCATGTTTCTTTAGACTACACACCCTTCTTTCACATGTAAAGATAAACACATATCCGAAGACATTTGTTATTCATGTTTCTTCCAACAGATTGTTTACTCAGTCAGGAGAGAATTATATACGCATGTAAATCAACAAGTAAAATAGAAATATTCATATAAATGAATTAAACGAAAGGTGACGCGAAGTTTCTAAAGCTGAAAAAAATGACAAACCTCATCTTCATCATCATCTGATCCCCCGTCTTCTTTTTTCTTCTTGAGACAGGTTGTGCCATCCTCCTTGTTGATAGGTAACTTCATTGCTCCAAATGGCGTGTCCACATTAATATGACCTTTCATGGTGTAGCCAGTACCTCTCCCTCTGAGCATGTCCCAAAGAGCAGAACCAAAATCCTTCGGCCTGAACGTTATAGGAAGATCCATGTAGCTGATTCCATTTTTTCCAATCTTAGCAGATTTCTCGAGCTCGGCACCACCAATGTTGACATCGGATAGCCAAACATCATAATCAAGTCCATTAAGCGCTAGGTCAAAGTCATTCTTGTTTTCTAACTTCAATTTAAGAACAGCAACCGTTTCTTCGGAAGAGAATTTCTTAAGATGGATCTTCTCAAGATCAATATCCGGCTTGTGAGGTACAGGAATCTCGCCCTTTTTCTCAAGAGGCAAAGTTAGCCTACCAAAAACAGGTACATCAACAATGAGGTCTACCTTGATCCTATAGGGAATGATGCTTCCAGGCTTTATATCACGATACGTGCTTTTTATGTCATCATAAACCAAATTAACGGGTATTTTGACAGTTTCTGAACCGTGTGCATGGATTGTTCCAGCATCAGGGATCAATCCAGAAACCAGTTTCCTTCCATCACTCTCGATCAAGTAATTTATGTCGATGAGAGGGATTGGAATGGGGTTTGGGTTCTTCACTAGCACATCTGCTACTATTTCAGCCTTTTTAAGATTGATATGAGGGAAGTGAACTGCAGTAACATCTGCTGTCGGTTTCCCAAATCCTACTTTTTTCTCGATTTTTTCACCAACATCTTCGATGAAGTCCTTAACTTTCTCAACAAATCCACCATCCTTTTCTTCATCTTCTTTATCCTCCTTGTCTTTGTTCCGGAAAGACCTTCCAACCTTTTCCGGTTTCTCTGACGATGACATTGCTTAGAAGCTGAGCAAAAATTGATGTCCAACGAGTTAGATAGCAGATTGATCGATTATTTTGAAAATGCAAGTTCACTCAGTGGCGGAGTCATGATTTTCACTAAAGGGGTTCAAAAATATAAAAGAGTAAAAAACGAGGAAGCCAAGGAGGTTCAACATCTACTATTTATACGTAAAAAATAATTTTAACCTCGTGTATACATGGCAATTTTTTGCCAAAGAGGGTTCGAGTGAACACCCTGGACACCACTTGACTCCGCCCCTGAGTTCACTAGCAACTAGCAATAAACAGATGAATATATAGAAGCCAAAAAACTAAAAATTAGAGTGTAAATTTAAATAAAGATTAATCGAACAGTTTAACATCCTCCAAAGGCACAGTTGAACATATATAGACAACGTTTTTACAGCAGCATAAGATATTTGAACGTTGAAAATAATCATACATATCTCAACACTTAGGAGTCATTTGGTAGACTGTATAAGAACAGTATTGTATAGGGTTTATTAGTAATATACTGGATTACTTATTATCCACGGTTTGATTTGGTGTATTAAGAGCAGTTTTGTCTTTAACCATTCTTATCCATGTATTAATAACTCTTGTGTTGTTGTATAAGAATAGAACTTCCTCCGTCCATTTTTACTTGTCCTCTATACTAAAAACAGATGTCAAATTTTACTTGTCCAGTTTGAAAAATCAAGAGATAATTTACCATTTCATACCTGTTTTGAAAACTTCAACGAATTGTTAGTGACTGCACAACTTTTAAAGAATGTTTGATTGATTTCAATCATGAGATGACTTAATATTAATTAGGAGTGATATAATAAAATTTTCATTCTATTTATGGCTCCTTAAGGGTGTACCAAGTCCATGCAGGACAAGTAAAAATGGACGGAGGGAGTACCGAATAAGGTGTATAACTAATACATGTATTAGGTTGAAAAACACTATCAAACAAGGGATTAATAATACCAAAACTAATAGATTTATTATTTTCTCTAATACATCCTACCAAACGATCTATTACAGTTAATTTGATACTCCCACCGTTTCAACTTGTTTGTTTGGTTTCGACTTGACACGAAATTCTAAAAGTAAACAAGACTTTTGAATGTTGTGGTCTTAAATGAAATATTTGTATAATGTACCCAAATGCCCTTTAATCTTGTGGTCTTAAACATACCATGTGGAAAGTTAGAAGTAACGAGTTGCCACAAAAGAAAAGAAGCATTCTTTTTAATCGGATTACAATTGAAAGTACGGAAAAGGGCCTAAAATGCCCTTGAACTATGGGATTTGGTACAAAAAAGCCCCCCGTTTACCTTTCCGCTCTAAAATGCCCTTATTTTTAACGGCAGGGGTATTTTCTGCCTAATAGATGGAAATAAGGCAATATTGTACCAAATCCCATAGTTCAGGGGCATTTTAGGCCCTTTTTCGAAAAAATAATTAAATTTTTTATTTATTATGTTGCACGTTTTAATTGTTTAGTTTTAAAATTAACCTAAACTAATTATATCCCAACACAAAATTCGGATCCACCTAACCCGCCCCGACTAAAAATGGTGATTGTAGCAGTATCTGTCCCCGCCGGTGGGCCACCATTAATCTCCACCGTCCTTTCCTCTATTGAAACAGCCCAAAACCTCCATTAAAACCACCACCGTAACAACGCTCATCCAAACGGCCCATCGAGCCACCATTAAATAGCCAATATTCTTGACAGTGTTATGGTGGTGGTTTTAATTACCCTTAATTTCACTTGAAACCCAATAACTATATAAGGGAACCCTGAATTTCACTTGAAACCCAGTAACCATATAAGGGAAAGTAATGGGAATGTTCATGTGGTGGAATTGATTACTCTTAATTTCACTTGAAACCCAGTAACTGTATAAGGGAAATTAATGGGAATGTTCATGTGGCAAAAATGATTATCCGGAAATATTCATTTTAAAAAATATTACACTTCATAATTGCCTGAGATAACCATCCATGCAGTTCAATTAATAACCGTTCTTTTAACAGATTAGATTATTTGTTTACATAGAACCACCAGCCAAGAATATTGGCTAGTTAATGGTGGCTCGATTGGCCGTTTGGATTAACGGTGTTATGGTGGTGATTTTAATGGAGGTTTTAGGCTGCTTCAATAGAGGAAAGGACGGTGGAGATTAATGGTGGCTCACCGGCGGGAACGGATGTTGCTACAGTCACCATTTTAAATCGGGGCGGGTTAGGTGGATCTGAATTTGGTGTTGGGATATAATTAGTTTAGGTTAATTTTAAAACTAACCAATTAAAATGTGCCACATAATAAACAAAAAATTTAATTATTTGTTCGGAAAAGGGCCTAAAATGCCCCTGAACTATGGGATTTGGTACAATATTGCCTTCTGTCCATCTATTAGGCCAAATATATCCCTGCCGTAAAAAATGAGGGCAATTTAGGCCAAATAGGTTGACCGCAGGGACATTTATAGCGCAAAGGTAAATGGAGACATTTTTGTACCAAATCCCATAGTTCGAGGGCGTTTTAGGTCCTTTTCCGTTGAAAGTAAGACAAACAAATTAAATCAGAGGGAGGAATCAAAAATTTTGGGTTGAGTGGGAAAAAAGGAGAATTTGATCAATGCCATCATCTCAGAAGGGAAACGCTTAACATCAACAAATGAAAAGATTGAAAGTTCATCCCAAGAAGGAAAAAGAACAGATAGAAAGCACAGAATGTGGAAATTTGATCACGATTAACAAATAAAATGAAGAATTACCTGATAAGTAGAAATAAAATTTGGAATTTCTGGAAATAGGAACAATGAGATGGGAAAATGGAAAGCCATAGTAAGGTGATCTGAAAACGGGAGGGAGTGCGAGGCTCTTGGACTTCCCAACACGTCTTCTCCCATTTTATTCAGTTAGTCGCGTGGTCTATTTTAGCAATAGCACACATTTTATTAGAGTACATATCTTATGTTTAATTAATGAAAGTATATATTCTTGGTTTTGTTTATTATCCATTAACGAGCCTTACACTCTGAGTTTTCTCTGCTAAGCACGGAATGGAGCCTCGGAGTAATGTGACCTACAAGTCACGAGTTAACTCGAAAGAATAACTAATGCTTTAGCATTATCAGAGATAATTACATCACATTCCGGATCTACACTTTCTCCGCCTTTGCTAACTCGTGACGTTGTGCGCACGGCGCCCCCCTTTTTTTTTTATTGCTCAATGCGACCGATGCAATCCAATAGCCACCCAAGCTCTAGATTCCAAATTAGAAGTAGTATGTTTTAAAGAAAAAACCAATTATAAGTTTCATCAATTTTCAAGATGCAGAACACAAATACTCCCTCCGCCCCAAAATAAGTGTCCTCTTAGCAAAAATCAAAACCAATAAATACGATGTAGAGTCTACTAACCTATCCCTATTTATTATGTTTTTTTGAGAATTGAGTAATATTAAAAAGGATTACTTCTTTAATGCTAAGGACATAATTGAAAACACTTGTCAAATTTTTTCTTGAATTCCTAAAGTGACACTTATTGTGGGATGGAGGGACTAAGTGATATGTTGCCGTAAGTTTTCACCAAAAAAAAAAAAAAAAAAAAAATGAAAACAAACAAATACTATCATTTGCTATCTTCTTTTCCTTTCATTGACTAATCATAAACCCAACTCCTAAGAGATTCAGAAAAAAAAACGGATCCAACTATCAGTCCCAGATAATGGCCAAGGAAAAAGCCTAGCAGTTCAGTTTGCACAAAATAGTTTACAAACACAAAAACTACATTATAGCATCAGTCTCAATCCCTGAAGCAAAACTAAATTCTTTGTCAAGATTTTCCAGATTATTTTCCCATGAGTTATATGCAGACTGCTTTTTTTTTCTTTTTTCTTTTTTTTTGAGAAAGTATATGCAGACTGCATTTTCATTCTGCCGACAGCTCTTCCACACCCTAACTTCAATGATGGGAACAACCTCTGCACTCCACTGAACAACAGTTCTCCGGCTTATTATATTTTTGAATGAATAGTGGTCAATCCTTTGGGAGTGGCCTTTCCTAAGTCAACCTAACCGGTTACCTTGGAAAGGCCCTAAATTGGCCTTCGCTTTTACCCCTTAAGGAAATTAGTGAGTTGCATATAGATTTAGCCAGATTGTCTCAGAACACAGGAACAACTGCACAGCAAGAAAGAAACCTGCATAAAAAGCCAGTAGCTGCAGAACCACTTGAAATATCAGCAGCATGTATTTTGAATCTACAATAAAAGGTTGCGTGTATTTTGTTAGCGCAGTATGATGTATGTACTTTATACAAAGTTTAGTCCCGTCTAGCATCTGCATGTCTCGTACTGTACAAGCGCTTCTATTACAAGCATACAACTCCATAAAACATTAAAGAAATCTCAACAACATCAAGGGTTGATATTTAGTAGGAAGCTCGTAAATCTCTATCATTAAGTACACGTGACTCAGTACTACCTAACCAACAGGACTTCACAAATCACAATAGGAATATCGTCACCCCAACAGAGAAAGAATATTTGTTGCGTTGATGCAGGACATAAGAAAAATAAACAGGTTTACTACGTCAATCTAATTTCAGTCGCACTTGTCCTCCACCGAAGGTAAGCTGTCCATGGGTAAGAGAAAAATAAGAAAATTGGAGAAAACAACAGAGGCCTAATTTATCCATCCAACAAGTAAATTTTATCGTCTAAATGATGGAGGAAGGGAGCACTCACATGATTTACTTATTGCTGAACTTCATCAATCTGGCTATGTCTTCACTGTGTTATTGAACAAAGAGCACCCAGCTTTTGTTGGGAGTTGCATCTCAGCCTATATAAAAAGAGATGGAAAGAGTAGGAACTAACATAACTTTTGCAGACAGCAGTTTACTATAGAAAAATATTCTTCTGTTAGCTTTTAACACTTACTGAGGTTATTGGTAAGACCTGAGTCTCAAACTTAAAATATTGATAAGAAATGTTGCTGATATATCTCATTATATGATTTGTGGTTTAAATTATTCAATCAATCAACTACACCTCAATTCTAAACTAGTTGAATACGGCTATTTGAACCCTCTAGGTGGTTTACACTATTATAACAACTACTACGCCTCAGTCCCAAACAAGTTCATTCATATAGGTGGTTTACACTATTACTTATCAAAATTTAAAGTAATTCACATTAGTATAGAATCCAAAATTCTGAAGACATTTCACTTTGAAAAGTAAGAGAAGTATACATGTGCTATATGACAGAGGAATGAAGAAGGAATGACTGAAGCACAATAAGATACAGCTACTGGTTTTCCTATTCTATACTTCAATGACCATCTTCCACAATGAAGCTCCCTTCATCGGAATGATCTTTGATAATGCCGCGGAGATACTCTAACTGCTCAAACCCTCCTCTGAGCTCTTCCCACTGCAGGTTACAATCAACAAGGACCACTTAGTCAAATTGCGATTTCTCTTTTTTATGTCTATGCTCAAAAAGAAATGCAAAAAGATTTGCATACTTGAGAATGAGACCTGAACTATGTTCACAAATTGTTAATATGTGTGGAAGAAGGTAAATACAACATCAGACAATCATCTAACAATTGAAGCTGCTCTGAATAGTTTTCCTCGTTTAATTGAAGTGCCGTTCTATCATAATAAACACCAAGGGAACTATGCATAAATCGAACAGCTCTCACAAGAAGAGAATGATTTTAATAACTTATTTCCTCTCCCTGCAAAAAGATAGCTGTGAAATTTTTTATCCCTTAAAGTTTGTCATAACAACCCAAACTTCTGGGGAGCAACTTGTCATGGGGTCACATGCAACTTCTCACATTGTCTGGCACTTAGCAAATGGATCTTTCGGTAATGGTTCATAGGAAGTCAATACTTACTCACCCTTCAAAATAGATAAGACGTCCTAAACATACACATCAGCAAACTGGGGTCACCCCAATTGACTCTAAAGGCTGTTTGTCTGATGTATAAATGGGGGAATTGACATGGAGGCTTGCTATTACAGTATCACTTGGTTTTCTCATTTTTCTAAGACAGGGGTGAAGTATAATGCTAAACCCAGACCCTTGCTTCCTACAAGCTTTGTTTGTATCACGCCTATCAATCTGCCTGTCTATTTTTTCTGTGACATTTAGTTGCTCATTAAGTAAGTGATGAATGACGGTGGAAATCATTTAATCCAGGGGAGTAAGTGAACCTAATGTTGGGACTTGGGTGGAAATCCTTCAGTACTTCCCACGTCACCACTAGTTTTCTCCCTTTTTTGGGGTAGGAACCAGAAGGCAAGAAGTAGTTCACAAAAAATGTCTCTCATTCAGATTAACTAAGATACTAAGATAAGAATGCCGATAACCTCCACTCAGATATAACTGATCAAAACTGGAAATATGTCAAAACTCACTTCCTGATGAGGGACAGATATGAGCTTCCAACTAGCAGCAGCGATAGATCTCCGTTTTAGCATTGTATGTCCCAAGGGCGATCCTGCAAGGAGGTAACAATGTCATTAGCTTTTGAGAAAATGTTACTACATTTTAATATTTTGGGAGACAGATAATAATGAAAATCATGATACTAACATGTCTACAGATGATAAAGAATTAATAAGAAGCTATAAACACCTGAGTTCCTTGAGAAATGAGTAGGGCCGTCTATCTCAAGAGCAACTCTTTTGTCAATGACCGCTGCGTCCAGAGTATAACCATCCACCGCATATTCTTTTACCCAATCTAACCCAGTGCTGACAAGAAGGCGAGCAACCTCCTTCTGAAATGAGGAAGTAACCTTCTGATTAAACCGTTTTGTCCTTCCAGCACTGGAAATTTTTTCCTCCAGTTCTCCTTTTAGGGATAAGTCAAGATGTGAGTACTCTAGCTTGAGACATTGGTTCACAAGATGAACTTGGGAAGCAAACATGATATCTTCTCTATACTGTTCAGATATCCGTTGCTCCTCAAAATAGCTGAGAGTGTTCCATACATTGGCAAAGAAAGCTCGATTCATCTGCCCAAGAACAGCATAAGACCATGCTATGTTACCTAGCTGATCCCTGTTAAAAACTAGCACGGGATTGTTAATTTCTCCAGAATCAACATCTGGTGTTCTTTCTTTACTCAAGCTACATTTGAATTGATTAGCGTCACTAAAAACATTATCAAGTGCATCAAGCATGGGACCAGCTTGCTCATAGAGAGAAGCAAAAGCCCACAAGACTTGAGCAATCTCTTGAGGCTGAAAAGTATGAATTATGTCTGAGGCCCTCCTTGCTAACCCCGAAAATAGTTCTGGAGCAGAATGCTGCATTGACGCAAACGCCCCAGCTATATTAGCAACATTTTGTGAATTGAACTCATCAACCATAGTTGACACTACTTCTGCCACTCTGTCCATTTCTGTCAAATAAAGAAGCTCGCCACCAATCTTCGACAGTGCCCACGCGATATTTGAAACACCTTGGGCTGAGCACTCAGGCAAAGCAGTCATAGCAATGCTTACAAGCATACACATCTCTCTTTGGCGAGCAAACGCCAACCGTCTACTCCTAGTCATTGACACTTTCTCCATGTTCTTCGCTATCCTATGCAACGACGTGGCTATATTAAATGGAGAAAGAGGCGAAGGGCTGAGCCCTTTCGCAACGGCTGACACAGTCTCAGCAGTAACTTCTAACACTTCTTCAGCTGTCATTGCTTCAACAATCGCTTTATTCAAGCTAATCTCTTTCTTACGATCCGATGGTCCTGCAAACTCAGATAACCGTTGGACAAATGTTTCCATGGTTTTAGCTTTCTGTTCCTCAAACATACCATCAGCAAAAATGCTTACATTCCTCCTAAGGTCACTTCTATTGCCCATAGGAACTTCACCATCCAAATCCAAATCTTCATCATCAGAGTCGAATTCCGCGTCTACATCAATTTCTTCATTTGAGTTTTTCTTATCAACCTTGGATTTAATTTTCTTCTTCTTTGTTTTGGTCTTTTTATTGCCACTAACCATATTCTTTATAACAGGAGTCAATCCCCTAGCTTCAATAGACTTGAGAGCAACTTTCCTAGCATTCATACACCAATCCATTGTTTCAGTCTCCTTAAGCAATCTTGATTTTATTTTCTTTTTCTTTTTCTCAGGAATAACATCTCCAGATGTCTCCATCTTTCCAAGGAACTTTGCTTTCCAATCCACATTGGTGAGGTCCTCATCGACCCGATTTTTATCACTATCATCATCTTCTTCTTCTTCTTGATTTTCAACCAAAGTTTTAGTCCCTAAGCAATAAGTTTTGGGGGATAGTATATGAAACTTGGAAAATAACTTTATTTTTGGATTACTAGTTAAAAATGCAGTCCTTGCAGGATCAAGAAGCAAGTAATTTCTCATTGTGATATTGGAAGTAGGTATCTGGAAACTAGGGAATGTGTTAATAGCAGTTGCTTCCATGATAATTGTTATGCAAAATTACCACAAACCATCAAATTTGTAGAGCAAATAATCAAATGGAAACCAAATAAAAGTGCAAACCAACTTGTACAAATCACAAAGAAGCATGAAACACTCTTTACCAAACAGAAAGCAAGAATCTTTGAAGTTGGAAGCTATGGAAGAGTGGTGCTGCTTCAATGGTGATGGCCAAAGAAGATAAATAATCCATTAAGACGGTGTCATTTCAAGTTGGCGGGTCATAATTTGGGCCCAATAAGTATTGTTCTCGGGCAATTCGCACGAATGTCCTTATTTTCGGGTGGTCTTTAATTTTTGTCCCTCAAATTTGAAATCTTTAACTTTTGTCCTTCGCTAAAAATCCCTTGATTTCTGATTCGAACCCCCGCTCAATCAAAAATTTTAAAAAAAATTCTCAAGGTAGATTGGATTCGCAAGGCATAATTTTACCTTCAAAATTCTGTCTTAAGGTAGAATTTTGCCTCAATACCAACAATTAGTGCTAAAATTGCAAGGATAGCACCACCAACTGCTGCTCCAACAATAATGCCTGTACTACTAGATTTCTTTTACTCTGCGGATGCCCCTGGAGAATAGCATACACATTGACTCAGACTTCTAACTATCAACTTCACTAAGATGAAATGCTAAGATGTAGTTCCATAGTGTTCCAAACAATAATTTGAATTTTCAGCAGTCAATTAATGAATAAGTTTTTCAGCAGTCAATTAATGCCTGTACCTTCAGCCTAAAACTCTGCCTTGCGAACCCAAACATCTGTCTTGCGAATTTTTTTATTTTTTTTTTACTGAGCTAGGGTTCGAACCCTGAACCTCAGGGTATTAGGCGAAGGACAAAAATTAAAGATCACCAATTTGAAAGGCAAAAATTAAAGACCGCCCCAAAAGAAGGACAATCCGCGCAAAAAAAAAAAATACTGCTCTCTACCCAAATACTATTTGGGCCTTGGGAATGCTAATGATTTGGTATGTAATAGAAGTCCACAAGCCTAAAAGAGACAAGTTTTTGCGCGAATTGTTTTTGGACTTCTTTAATTTTTGCTCCTGCTTCTCACTTAATAAAAATTGTGGGCCAAGTACCCTCATTCGCTGGTATAAGAAATTAGAGATTCTGGGTTCGATCATCCCCAACAGAGTCAAAAAAAAAAAAATCGCAAGGCAAAGTTTCATAAAAACGTTGCCTTGTCCGACATAGTTATGTAGAAATTAAGTTATCTGGCATAAGTTGTGTACTCCCTCCGTCCCAATTTAAGTGATGTAGTTTGACTGGGCACGGAGTTTAAGAAATAAAGGAAGATTTTTGAATCTTGTGACCTAAAACAAGCCAAATATATTTATATGCTTATAAATAATCTCATTAAGCGTAAACGGTAAAGTTTAAAGTTAAATTTTCTTTTAGGACTGACTAAAAAGAAAAGTGTGTCATATAAAATGGGACAAAGGGAGTAGTAACTAACTCGCTCGGCATAAGTTTATAGAAACTTTGTCTTGTCCGGCATAAGTGTTGCATTATCCAGCAAAAGTTATGTAGAAATGAAGTTATGCCGGCTAACTTAATTTCTACAGAACTATGCCAGACAAGGAATAGTTTCTATGTAACTTTGTCCGATAAGGCAAAGTTTCTATGAAATTTTCCTTGCGAAATTAGGTCATAGATCCGAATTTCTTTTTTTATTTTCTATGTTAGGGGTATTTTTGGCCAATTTT
This sequence comes from Lycium ferocissimum, assembly GCF_029784015.1. Taxonomy (NCBI): domain Eukaryota; kingdom Viridiplantae; phylum Streptophyta; class Magnoliopsida; order Solanales; family Solanaceae; genus Lycium; species Lycium ferocissimum. Next base: position 64,591,325 of record NC_081350.1, read on the forward strand.
TTTTACTTAAAGCACCAAAGGGCAAAAATAAAAGACTAGCGATTTGAGGGACAAAAATTAAAGACCAACCCAAAATAGGGGCATTGTGCGAATTGCCCTAAAAGAGAATTTTATACAATTTTTTGCTCTGATCGCCCTTCTTACGGACTGGTCTTTAAGTTTTGCCCCTCATATCTGTAGTCTTTAATTTTTGCCATGCTGCTTACTTAATGAAAATATTCAAATATACTTCGTTCGGCTTAAGTTTTGTAACATTTTTATCTTCAGAAACTGAACTTTTGCCTTATGTAGGAATGAAGTTATGCGGCATAAGTTATGTAGTATTTTCCAGATTATGTTGAGTGTTGAAAGTTTTGCCTTTTCCGACATAACATGTGTGGATGTGATGATATATATACCGAAGCTAAACGCTAACTATGCCGAGCGAAGTCTAAACTTATGCCTTTTATAGATTTTGTTGAATGTTGAAAGTTTTGTCTTGTCCGACATAACTTATGAGATGCTATGATATATAAGTCGAAGCTAAACGCTAACTATGCCGGTCAAAATTTAGTTAATGCTGAAGGGCAAAAATTAAAGACCACCCCGAAATAGGGGCATTTGTGCGAATAACCCAATTTCATACGGATAAGCTATTTTTAAGTGAAAAGTATAACTATTTAGGGTAATCATATAACTATTTAGGGTAATCATACTTTATTACGAAATGTAATACTCCCTCCGTCTCAATTATGTGATATAGTTTGACTAGGCACGGTATTTAAGAAAGAACAAAAGACTTTTAAAATTTGTGGTCCAAAACAAGCCATAAATATTTGTGCTACTTCTAAATCATTTCATTAAGGATAAAAGGGGAAGTTTTAAGCTAAATTATTTTTAAATATATAAATGTATCATTTTTTTTGGGACAAGCTAAAAAGAAAAGTGTATCACATAAATTGGGACAGAGAGAGTAAGACTTCACTAATTACAACAAAATAATTTAAAAAGTAAGGGATTAGGCACCAATTATACAAATTTTAGACTCTAATCTTCCTCATCTTCTGTCCCTCTCTCTTTCTCTTTGTCACCAAGCACACCCACGACGAGAATATATATTAGTGATGAAATTTGGTACTCAAAATCAGAACTTGAGAAGAAAAAAGTTTCACATCCTTTGCCTTTGAATTAGAAAGCGAGATCAAAAGAGCCGGCTACACGGGAACAAGATATGTATAACCGAACTCGTATGGTAAATTCATAAATTTTTTATCTAATTAAGTAACTACAATTTTTCCATTTTTAAGAAATGACTGTAAGAAATGATTACAAAGTTGTAAAGTCCATTAAAAGCCCCATTGACAACCATTAAAATGTTTTGAAGCTTTGAATTCCAAAATCGTGTTTTGCAAATTTATCTTTTGTGTGAATTGGGATTGTCGCAAACGATTGGGAATATCATTTGGAGTTTGAATGTCTATTTGCGGGATCTTGGTGAAGATTGTAGTTGGCTTTGGTTGGAATTTCATATTGAAACTTGAAGAGAAAGAGCAACAATATTGTTTTTTCCATATCCCAATATATAAATAAATTATATGGATTTTGTATTTCGGGTATATGCTATTTGTATGTCCATATATCACTCGACATAAAGTGACATACATATGACATACAAAATACGTATAAACGACAAACAAAATACACACAACGATATAATTGTATGCAAGCTGTATGTTTTGATCGGATTGTATACAATAAAAAATTTGTACGCAAGTTGCATGTGTTGATCGAACTGTATGTATTTTGTAAAAGGACTTTTCTTACTTCTTTAAAACCCAAAAATTTCGTTAAAGCGGGTAATTGATGTCCAATTTTTGTATCTATAGGAAAAAATCTCTAGGCAAGAATCTGAAGGGCTAACTACGAAAATGTACACTTTTTGCAAGCGTTTACTGCAGTGTAGCCATAAAACGCCATTTAATTAACTTGGGCTAACAAAAATCACCAGTGATATACAACACTCAAAATACCCGGGAAAAAAGATTTTCTCAGCTAGTATAGTTGGAATTCATTGAAAACACGTATATGAGAAAATATACAAAAATTTAGGAGGAATGGAGGTGATTTGAGTTGCTATGGAGTAAAAAATCGTAGTTGAAATCTGGTTGCAATATTTCACTACAACACATGTATCTCACACACAAGTATACATGAATCTATACAAATATACAAGGGATACACATGACATACATATGGGATACGTCAATGATATACAGTTATACATGCAAAAACTTCATCTTCTTCCATCGAACCGAAACTCAGATTTCAACTCAAACAACCTCAATCTTCACCAAAATTGTCCTAAAATTGGGATTCACGCTGCTGAAGATGTACCTAATCTATTGCAATAACATCCACTCAAAACAAATTCAAATTTTGATAACCCGAATTTTCAAACTCGAGCTTAAGTGAGCTTCAATGACTTTCAATCGGGTTTTAGCTCATCTCTTTACTTTCAAAGCAATCAAACAGTATTCTATCCATGAAATTGACTCCCAAAGATGTACCCAATGTACTCCACCAATAACTAATAAAACAAAATCCAATTTCGAAAAATCGAAATTTCGAACTCAAGCGAGCTTCAATATGGGATTTACTGGTTTATTATCTAATCGTGTATTAACTATGAGTTTCCTTACAAAACATAATAAAGATCAACTGATGTCTACTTATATATAGATTTGTGTGATAAGTCGTGCCAAAATTAAAAGCTACTCCATCCGTTTCAATTTAAGTTTCTTATTTTCCTTTTTGGTCTGTCTCAAAAAGAGTGACTTTTTCTATATTTAACAAGTTTTTCAGTTCCAGCATTTTACATGGCAAGTTTATGATCAAGATTTAAAAGACTACACACATCTCTAATTTAAAACAACAATATTCAAAAGTCTCCCTTTATTTCTTAAATTATGTATTTAATCAAACTAAAACACTTAAATTGGGACGAAGAGAGTAAAAGTATTGTCTTCTAGTTCGTAAGTGCGGCTTTAGACTGCCGAATTGCTTTGGGAACTGTAATGACCCGTTTGGTCATTGTAGTACTTTTGACCCATTGACCCTTCCCCGAGCCCTATTAGTATGATTTTGACCTACGGGGATGCGTGGTACGGTTCCCGAGGTGAGCAGGCGAGATTTATGATGTCTTTTACGAAATAAAGCCTTAAAGTAAAAACGTTTGACCAATAGTTGACTTTTGGGTAAACAGACCTTTTCGAAAATTCGTCGATTCCGAGAGGTCCGGATAGTCGATTGTGACTTGGTGGGATGTTCGGCTAGGTTCCCAAGGCACTTGGGAGCGTTTCGGGTTATTGATAGGAAAGTTAGTATTTGGCCATTGGGTGTTGACCCGGCCAAATAGACTCTGTTGGGAATTCCGAGACCGTAACTGAGTTTGTAGCGTGTTTTTATGTGTGAATGCATATCTAGTTTCTATCTGTGCGGTCTTAGGTCATTGTTCGATTTCGAGATTGAGTTAGTGAAAAACCCGGGAAATTCTGGTATCTGGTATCTGGTGTCTGCCATAGCGGCACCAGATGCGCCGTAGCGGACTCGCCACAACGAGGGCCTGGTCCGCTATGGTGAGGGTGATGGGTTAGTAGCGAGTCGCCACAGCAAACGGCGGATCCGTGATGCCGAAGGGACAACCACTGGCGCGATCCCATTGTAGCGAACTCGTGACCGCTGCAGCGGATGACGGGACCAGAATCCTATTTAATGCCTAGTTAAAACCCTTCATTTTTTATCACTTCATTCATTGTTTTTCTATCACTTCATTTATTGTTCCTAAGCATCTTTTGAGGCGATTTGAAGGAGTTCTTGGCTGATTTCTCTTGTGGGTAAGTTCCCTAACCTAGAATTCATTCCTTTACCTTTCCTAAGCTTGAATCCATGCTAAAATTTCTATAGAACTTAAGAGGAAAGATGAGTTTTGATGTCTATTTCATTATTTGTGTCTATTTCATTATTTGAGTTTAAGTCTTTCTAAATGGGATTTATTGGTGGATTTGACTAATCTAAGTATGGAATTTGATGATTTAGTAACTAATAGGCTTGAATCTTCCATTATTGTTGATGAATTGAAAGATTGAAAGTTAGGGTTTATACCCAAATTCGGGATTTTGACTAGAATGATGAAATTGACCTATTCTTGAGTTATATTAGCAATTGAATAGTAGAATTGATCCTCAGAATGTTGGGTTACCAATTTCACTTTTGAAATAGCCGTTTTGCCCTTGTGGGCCCATCTCTCCCTTTTTCCATAGTTGATTTTAATTCGAAAGATAGAATAGCAATATGGGTATCGTTCTTCCTTGTTTCTAACTTTGAATTCGATTATGGATAGACTTTGAGTATTTGGAGGCTCTTTGAAAAGGCAAGGCAAAGGTGTGACTGTTCATGGCTCCCGCTCGGCTACTAGGTAGGTTACGGCTTACCTTATGGTTAGACTTCGGTTAGCGAAGCATATGTAGAGTTAGTGATTGTTGGAGAAAGCATGTACACCTTCGAGTATGAAGTTGGGATGGATTACTTAGGTTGGTATTGTTGTTTGATTGTGGCTTGTTGCCTTGTTGTGATCTATTGGCTTGTTGCCACGTGCGTGATACTAGACTTGATGCTGAGTTGCCTTATCATGATTGTGAACACATATCTCTCATTTATTGGTTATTGTCTTGTAAAGAGGAAGGATGTGATTTATTCGTGATATTATGATATGTGTCCATATGTGGCACGATTGGTATTGGTATATTCTTATTGGCATTGAGATCATTCATGCATTCATACTTATACATTTGGATCGGTTTGCGCGCCACAACATATATATACGTATATTGGACCGGATTGCACGTTCCGCAACATATATTGGATCGGGTTGCACGTTCCGCAACATATATATACACCGTTTCGCGCGCACGACCGATCTATATATATATATATATATATATATATATATATATATATATTGGATCGGAGCTATCTTATTACGGCAGCAGGTACATGGACTTCGCGGGTCCCTCATGGGTCATGACTATCGAGGCGTGAAGGTATTCCGCCCGGAGCATGTGTGTATCATTGCATTGCATATGCATTCATCATTATCACCTCATTTTACATCTATTGATCGGATTCGTGGATTGTACTTGTGTTTGTGATTATTTTGAAAAAAATGTGGGAAACTTGGCAGACTTGTGTTTAGGTGTTTCACCATAGGCTATGATTCGGCTGTTGATCTTCTATACTTGTAATGCTATTCTTGGACTGTGTTGATTGATACTTGATTGTGAGCATGTTTATCTTTCAGTCTCTTCCTTTATATATGTTAGCTAACTTGTTATATCCCGTATTTTTGTACATTGGAATATTTTTAAGCTAATCGACATAAATTCAAGGACAAGATTATTTTTGGGATATGAGACAAGGACTTTTAATCCCCTATTTTAATAATGCACGATTGCTTATAAATTTCAATTAGCATAGAAATATTAGTGAAGATTAGGGATTAATTAACCATGATTAGATTATTAAGTGGGGATTATTTATAATTATGATTAATTAAGTAGTGCAAAATGGACCCCACTACAACATGGCCAAATCTGATTGGTCCATGCCATAGTGGGGCATGTGTCAACTTGAGGCAAAAGATATATATATAGCAAATGGATGACTCATAAATCACATTTTCATCCACAAAGTTGAACAAGAGAGAGAAGCTCTCATCTTCACCAAGTTGAAGTAGAGAGAGAGAGAGAGAGCCACGGCCATGGCAGCAGCCCTTGAAGCTCACGGCCAGCTCTTTTCAACATCAATAAATTGCTAATCTTCACCTTGAATTGAAGGAAAGAAGTTTATGGCCATGGCAGCTCACGGCTGAGCTCAAGTTGATGAAAGGAGAAAGATTAAGTTCCTAAGGGTTCTAAGCATTTAAGGGAGCAGCAAGATTAGGAGTTAAGTTGAAGAAAATGAAGTGGTGCAAATGGTGCAAGAAATTGTAGAACTGGCCCTAACTAAGTTGAGGTAAGATTTCTTCCTCTTGTAATGTAATTGGAGTTAATAGTGTTGTAATGGAGAGATTAATTTGTATTAGATGAAATTGGAAGTAAGAAAATTGCATGATTGGTATTGGCGTTGAAATGGACAGAATTGGAGTTGTTCAAATTAGGTTGGGTTTGATTGTTGTTATTGTTATTAATGTTATGGATTATGTGTTAAAAGTGAAGGAATTATATATGTTAATGTTAAGGTTCCGTTTGGGCCGTGTTGGGGCTGTTCTAATTTAAAAATGGTGGATTAATTTCGATTAATGATGTCGTTATTGTGGTCGTTGACTATATGATGAAAGTGAAGGAATTTGATATTGAAAGTTATAATTGTATTGTATTGAGAACGATCTGGTTCGGGTTGCGTTGTCGTTCTTGTTAAATTTGAGGACTAAGTGTAGTAAGATCATGCATTGTGTTGTAATTGTTGGACTATTATAAGGTCGTTTCGATGAAGTGTTATGGCTATAGATTATTAAAGAATAACTTGAATATGTCGTAGTCTTTATGTTAACGATTAGTAAACGTTGTAATGCTGTGGCTGATTTGGAATGTTATGCGGGCTGCATTTTAGTATTCTTGAATCTTGTTTTGGCTAGTCTTGATATAGTACTTGAACATGTGGTTGTTGATGTTGATTTGGTCGTTTCATAGTTGGCTTGAATGTGAGGAAATGAACAATATAGGGGAAATGCCGCCCAATTTTCTAGAAGTAAGCTACTAACGTCGAAATACGTTTTAAACCTTTCCGTAGCTTAACTATAGTTCTTAACGTCTTAATATAGGTTGAGACACTTCGGGCAGCGTATACGTATTGTATCACGGATAAGCGATAAAGGTATGTAAAGCTATCCTTTCTTTCTTTTGGCATGATTTATATGAAATGAACAACGACGAATGTATAAGCTCCTATTCTTATAGACACTAGGATGGCTAATGTCCTTGACTTCCATAAGCTATTTCATGTTATCTTGATACGTGTCTGTGTTTCCGGAGGTTCTATTTGATATAATCTATCGTGACATTCAAAGAACACTTGACATGACCGTCGTTTTGATACTCGAGTGTTAGTTCATTCTACATATTCCATTGAGTCTCGTATGATGATTTAGTTTGCATATGGTTGCTCACTACTCGCTCGTGTACGTTGTAATTATATCTTTCACCGAGTCCCGGGCCGGGTATGTATTCGTGCACAGTTTCAGTGCATTGTTCACCGAGTCCCTCACTAGAGGGCCGGATACGGTATATATATATATATAATGATATGATGATATGATGATATGATGATGTGATGATGGCACCGGGTCCCATGATGGGCCGGGCATGGTATACATGTATACGACTTATTCACCGAGTCCATAATGGGCCGGATATGGTATATGATATAGCTATGCATGATTTTATTTCATAAGGCACGAGTGCACAGTGATTTCTTGATTATCATACTTATCTCCGGAATCTCCATTTCGCTTATGATCTTCCTTATTGTATTTCATGCTTTATATACTCGCATATATCTCATACCGACCCCGCTTTCTTCGGGGTCGCGTTTCATGCCCGCAGTGCACGATACTCGATTTGGTGATCCTCCGCCTTAGGACTTCTACTCGACTGTCTGGAGTGCTCCATTGTTCCGGAGCCTAGACTTTTGGTACAGATCTTTTGATGTATATATATGTTTATCCAGGGGTATGGCGGGGCCCTGTCCCGTCATATTTCACTATCGATACTCTTAGAGGTCTGTAGACATATGTGTGGGTTGTATATGGATGTTGTTCAGCTGTGTCAAAATGACTCATTTTGGGATGTTCCCATACATAGTGGCAGCCTTGTCGGCTTGCGTATATATTTTGGGATATTCCCGTACGTAGTGGCAGCCTTGTCGGCTTGCGTATTGTGCTATGCTTGATTAGTCGTGACTCCTCGAGACAAAAGTTATTATGATATATGACGTTCTGAGATAACGTCTTGTCTTTGCAAAGTTTCCATATTGTCCTTAGTTTCCGCTTGACTATATCTATGTGTACTTATACGAGTTGTCCGGCCGGCACTAGTCACGGCCCATGGGGTTGGGTCGTGACATAACTGTTGTCGGCCTATGATACCTGCCAGTACATAGTGTTTATACTGACACTACCTTGCTGCATTCTTTTATGAGTGCAGAGTACGTGACAGGGTCTACTTCCTCTCCTCGTGGCTGATTCCCGAGGCTTTGCTGACGAGCATCTAGGATGAGCACATGGACGGATCCGCAGACCGGATGCCTCTTCTTATTTACTTGTCTTATTTGATGTTCCGAGACAGTATTCAACTTTTTCAGACTATGTATTCATACTCAGACTTGTAGTTTTGTAGTAGTGGATCTTGTACGGCCCTAGACCAAATTCCTTGGGATTGTTTGTAATATTTCCACACTTATTTACTTATCCATTCTAGACTTATTATATATGTTTGATGGTTGGGTATACTTTATTATTGATTTAAATTGTGATTAAAGGACGGGTTCGCCTACCAGGTGGGAAAAGGGTAGGTGCCCGCACTTTCCCCGATTTGGGACGTGATAGGAACTCCAATAACAATAAGAGAGCGAAGCGGAAAAAAAAAATTAGCCGCTTTGAATAAAAAAACAATTTATGGCCAACATTGGTCGCATTTTATGAGTTGAGCTAATATTATTAGCTTTTTGTTCTGAGTTGTCAAACTGAATAGTTTTTTCAAATCTGAAGTGTTCAAGAACTATCAGTTGTTGAGATATTGTGGTCTTAATAATAGTTTAAGAGTTTAAATGAAGTTTTTATGATTGACAAACTATGTGCAAGTGATAATTAATGTACAAGGAAGAATGAATGAAGAGGTACCAGAATCAGATCCTTAACAGATCTCCAAAGGAACTGGTAATGCAAGCACAACTGAAGAAGAACTGGTCCTTTAGATGAAGAGCTGAAGACTGTTTGAAGAAGTTGTTTAGTGCAGATTTGGAGAATTGAAAGTTTGACTCTTTCCAATTCTACAAGGAACTGGAGTTTGAGAAATGGAAATATTATCATAAATTGAACACATGGAATTAGCCTGGAAATAGAATAAGTTTGCCGAATACGCGTGAAGAAGGAAATCCATGTCAAACAAGAATTTGTTTCGTAAAATTAATGGAACCAAGTCATGGTTGGATTTGAAAAATTGAAGGTGACTATTTACTACTATAAATACAACACGTCATAAATCTTTACAGTTTAACCACAACCAAAGAGAGAGATATCATAGTGAGAGTAGAGTCAACACAGAGAGTCTAGAGGGAACCAACTACAATAGCATCAAAGAACTTGTTCTTATCAAGATTTATCATTCAGTTCTTGAGTTGTAATAGTTAGTTTCTTGTGGTTCCATCTATTACTTTTCTTAGTAATTGTAATAGGCATTTATTGAGTTGTAAGGGATGTCTTCGAGTGGGTAGAGTCACTGAAGAGAGGGTAGAGAGAGAGAGAGAGAGAGAGAGAGAGAGAGAGAGAGTGTCAACAATTGTGGGAATTGTTGAGGCAGAGAGAGTTGGGACAGGGATTGTTTGGAACAGTTCATTAAGTATACAAGTCGTTGTAACCTTATATAGTTGCTCGAGTTTAGTGGAAGAGTTTGAAAAATTCCTACAGAGGTAGGTTGTGATTTTTCCTCCTTTGAGCAAGGATTTTCCACGCTAATATTCTTGTGTTGATTTACTTATTTCGAAACTTTAACTTCTTGTATAGTTGCTTTGAGTACATAGGCCTGAGCCAAACTAACATATTGAGGGTAAAATTTAAAATAGCTATTTTTGGATATGTAAACGGAACATAGTTACAGATTAAAAAGTCATAAGAAAATAGCCAAATTTTAAAATCCATGACACTATTATTGATTTAAAAAATCATGACAATATCCTGAAATTTTTTAGTTGGAAATCTGTTTCACTGTCATGATGTTTACTTTTAAAAAGTGGTTACGTTTCAGCGAATCAATCCGAAAAGTAATTAGCCCATACATTTTTTACAACTATTAAATATCTATGTTTAGCAGGAGCAGGTATAAAGTATAATCCTTTAGACCAATCCAATTTGAATGGAATAATGTTGTTACGACAGATGCATGTGGTTGGTTATCTGTGTGACTCACAATGGTAAAAGTATTAATAGACTTATAAGATATGTGTCAAGAAATTAGAGCCAAGATGGCAAGATAATCACCTTAAGCCACAAGATTATTATTTCTTCTTAGTTCTTCAGTCAACAACAACTGTGATTTTATACTTCCTTCACCACAACGGAATCTCTCTCGACTAATCCTAGTCAGATACAAGTGTGGTTTTACAACTTGTTCACCGCTAACAATTCACTCAACTAATCCTAGTAAGTTACAACTGTGCTTTTATGACTTGTCTACCACCAATGATTCACTCGACACTTTGGTTTGATAAGCTCACAAATAAAACATAAACAAAACTATCTCTAAGCACTCATACTCTTTCTTTTTTCTTTGATATACTCTCAATACAACATATTACAATGTTTGCTAGAAGAGTGTATTTTGTGATTTGATGGTCTTAGTGTATCAAATTTGATATTAGAGCATACTTTTGAACTCATTGGAATATGGCTAATTTGAAAATGTATAAAAGTTACAATTTTGATCAGGGGCTCAGGTTTGACTTTTTTTATTGACTTTTGATTCGATTTCATTTAATATTGCAATATGAGTATCGTTGGACTCGATTAACCCCGGAGAATAAACTTTTGAATGGAGAAAGTCAGTGTCATGTACATTTGATTCAATGACTCAATCTGTGCATATTATTTCATATGTTGTATATGTGCATAAATTACTATGTTGTTCAAGTGGATTTATCTTGTTCCGTTATTTCTTATTATCAATGGATTATATTAACTGCATATGTTTAAGTGAGTATTTTACAACCAACCCTTGCCACTACTTTGTTGGGGTTGATCGATAATACTTACTAGGTACGTATTGTTTATGTACTCATACTACACTTGCTGCACTTTTTGTGCGGATATCGATACTTGGGGTATAGCGGTGTTCGTGATCGAGCGTAGAGCTTGGTTGGAGGTCATTCAAGGTGATTATTCAATTGTTATCTATAATGATTATTTGATTGTTCAAGTACTTTAAACTTCTATCTTTTAACAAATGAATTGGTTTTATGTTGAATTGATCCGCCTACAGACTTAGGGTGTAGGTGTCGCGACTTAGGTACTTTGGATGTGACACCATGTTTCTTAATGAAATGATTTATAACAATAATTTTTTTATGGCTTGTTTAGAATACAAGGTTCAAAAGTCTTCCTTGTCTTTTAAACTTTCTGCCCAATCAAATACATTCACATAGATTGGGACGAAAAGAATACTATGTTAATTCGTGGAAGGTCAATACTACCAACTCTTCTGCCATATATATACATCCATATTCATTTGGTGAGTCAACTTGCGTCCCACAATAATTGAATTAATTTTTCAAAGTGGTAACAATAATTGATTGACAAATTAATTTGGTCTAAATAGGTCACGCTTAGTTTTTTAAGTATTAACTCGTTATCCTCCTAGGGACAAAATTTTATTTATTTGCTTGACATTTGGATATCGGGAGTTGAAAGATCATTAATTAGTGGTGTACATTTCTCCTTTCTTAAAACACTCCCGAGCATGCCATATGATATAACACTTTGATTACATCAATTGTCGTACATATATAAAATAGATTGGTCAATTCGAAATAGAGGAAGTATGAATAAAATAAGTCTTATCAAGTACGGTAGCCAGTACAATTGTTAGTTTAGATTAATTTACTTTTTGGAATCCTAAATTAAGATGTATAATGTCAAAAACAAGAACATTCACGTATACCAGCATCAACGAAGTGGGTAAAAATTCTAGAGATAAAAAATTAAATATCCGGGGACAAAAAAACTAATTTAGATCATTTTTTTACACTCTATGCCAATTAGGGCAAAGTAATTACCCAGTTTAGTCCATGTTTATTTTTTAACCCGAGCTAGCCACAAAGTTGAATCGGCGACAACAATGAAGCATGTTTCGCCGGAAAAACGTTGTATCGGTGGCAACAATGGAGGCGTCTCGTCGGAATCGATTTGTTTGGCCGAAATTGGATCGGCGGTAGCAATGGAGGCGTCTCGTCGGAATAGATTTGTTTCGCCGGAAAAACGATCTGGTCGGAATCGATTTGTTTCGCTGGAAAAATGATCCCGTCAGTATTTTACTTTTTTTTTTTTTCCTTCCAAATATCTCTTTCTAATGTTGGTGTTATTTAGGGTAAAGTGTGTATAAACATCTCTTATACACTATTATACACTTTTATACGGTGTAGAAGTGTGTATAAACACCTCTTATACATTATGTATAAGCCTCTCTTATGTATAAACACCTCTTGTATAAGTTTGTATAATATTGTATATCAGTGTAAAAGTGTGTATAAATACCTCTTATACATTATTATACACTTTTATACAAGGTTGATACATTGTCTATAATAAGTGTATAAAGTTGTATATTGCTGTACAATGTTGTATACTGTGAAAAAGTGGCTATGAGGATGTAAATTAAAAATATAGTTATGTGGATATAATTTCTTATGCTGGATTGTACATTATTAAAATGTCCCCTTCTTTCTATTTGCCTTAGTTTTGATGCACACAATTATTTGGTAACATTGTTGGTGGGAGATAATAGGTCATAGCAAGCCTACTTGTACACCAATATGTTATTTACTCTATCAGTCCCAATCATGTGACACTTTTCGTTTTTACGGGATTCAAACTATGTACAATTGATCAACATTTTAAAGTATTTTTTTTTTTTTTTATCATATTGACATGAGAAGAATTGTAATTCCTTTGTTTCAATTTATATGAATCTTTTCGGAATACGAGGGTCAAACTTTATAACTTTAACTGTAAATTTTGACATTGAAGTTTCAAGTTTGTAAAAATAAAATTTATATATTTAGAAACTACATAAAAAGTATTATAAGTCAAGATTAATTTATAATTCAATTTATAATAAATATAAAAAAAAAGTGGTCAAAGAACCATCTCATAAATTCCCCAAATAGTAATAGATTCACATAAATTAAAATAAAGGGACTAATTTATAGTACTTTTCTTATTATAAATTTTAATATTAAAATTGTTAAATTAATTTAATCTAATTAGTGAAATTGACTCTAGAGATACATAAATTAGGATTGCGGGAGTCAAAAAAAGAAAAGAAAAGAATTTAATGTGTGAGGAACTGTATGATTGGGAATAGAAAAATGGGGGTAGGGACAAATTACAAATTGGTGGTTTTCTCATAGTAGTACGTTATCACATGAATTGGTGGAAGAGAAGAGCAATAATGTTAGCAGCTTTTGTCCAACTCTAGCAATCCTACAAACCACCAAGGACTAAACCCGATCCGGATCCGAACCCGAAACCGATTCGCCGGTCTCCGCCTTCATTGTACCATTCACGGAAAAGGTTTCCTTCTTTTCTCTGTATCTTTATTTACTTACTATTTTTGGAAATGCGATCTCTAAGTTGACTTTGCAGGATTTGTTGCTGAATTGCGACTATCTCATCCATTAGAAGAACATAACAGTGTTAAAAAGCTACTACTTATTAGTAAAGCAAAAAATGAAGAAGAAGATTAATACTAGTTTGTACTGCTTCACTGCTCCGTTGCTATCTGTTTATACTCCATCCATCCTAAAATAAGTGTCCATTTAGCTCATTTCACGCCCATTAAAAAAATCAATAAATACAATGTGTATTTTACTAAATTACCCTTATTCTAACTATTGAATGTTTCTTGAGAATTGAGTTTATTAAGAAGAAGTAGATCCTTTGTCTTGAATTCCTAAAGCGACGGTTATTTTGGGACAATTTTTTTTTTCCTAAGATGATACCTATTTTGCGACGGAGGGAGTACTTCATATTTGTTTAAAGAACTTTTGTAAATTACATAAGTTAATTTGGTGGCTATTTCTGTTTTTATCTCATTTACGAATAAATCAGTGAGATTTTTAGAGCTTATAACTTTATTGGTTTCTGTTCATCAAATCTGCAAAAGGATCACACTTATTATGTTTTAGTTGATCGCTCTATCTTGAGCGACATTTTTTTTTTTTAAAATGAAGCATCATATGTTTTTTCTTATAATGGGGATTCCCAGTGGGTTTACATATTATTAAGATTCTTGACGTATGAGTTTGCCGATCAAATGGCTTGGGTTGAGTGTTGACTTTTGTTGCTTTGCGATGAGTAAATGGCTTATCTTTCAGCTTATTTTTTCTTCTCTTATTTGTTTTTACTTTTTAGTTAGTAGTGCTTCCAAATATTGAGTACTGGTGGCGTTGTTTGTGGAATCTGAACTTCACATGTCAATAATTTTATGAAGTTGGTTTTTCTTTGAGTTTTTTAAGCAAAAAAATTTTGAACTTTAAGTTTCTGAAATTATGGTTTGAAGTTGTTCCGAATGATTTTTTTTCTTTCAAATCTTCAACTTCCATTCAAAAAAAAAAAAGAAAAGATTTTTTTTTTTTTCCATTCACAGATCTTCAACTCCCACAAACTCTTTTCTTAATGAACTATGGGCTAGTTTATCCATCGATACAGTCATTGTAAATACAGAACTTCAATATCAAAACTGTGGGCTCATTTACTACTTTGGCAATCTTGGGTTATTAGTGAAATATTATTTGGAATTCAAGTGAAATATTGAAAGAGTCATTGAAGGTGTATTTCGAGTTAAATACTGATAAAAGAGGGGGTGTATTCCAAGTTAAATACTGGTTTTCACTCACAAAGTTATGTCCATGCGGGCTTCAATTTTCACGGACTCTTTTTCAACTTCACTTCAAATCTCTTTTTTCTTATTTTCCAACTTCAACTCAAATATCGTCCAAACGCCTATACAACAATCCAAAGACACTTTCAACTTCCACAAACTTATTCCAGCTTCAACATCAAAAAACTTTTTTCCATCTTCATCTGTAATTGTTGTCCAGACAGAGATATGATCATTTTAAATTTTTAATGTTGCTGACTGTTTACTCTTATTTCTTTGCATCAATCTGTGCCAGCTTATTTTGCCCCTTTTGTCTGTTATTTACTTTTTGGTTGGTCCAATTAAAGTCAGTAATCTAAAACATATGACAGATAAATGCATCAAGTAGATGTTGATCATGAGTGGGACACCAGGGAGCAACCACCTCCCACCGCTGCAGAACAAAAAGGGACATTGGCTTCCAAGGTGGGAAATGTTTTCATTATACCTTCACCAGGCTTACATAGTTATGCCTTTTGATATTGTATGTGTACAAGTATGTGGCTGCACTCTCTTCTGAAATTCACTAAACTGTTACAAGCTTATACATGTGAAACATATTGAGCCCTGCTGTTGAAGGAAGTTAATAATATCCTAAGCTGCAGCTGAATTTCTTTTGCACTAATGGCTAATAAAAAATGAAACTAGCATGAAGGCTAACTGTTTTCTTCAATGTGTTCCATTATTCATGAAAAGTTAAGGTTGCGTGAGATGGAGGCTTCTACGGGACTTGGATTAAAAAGAGGCTACTAAGCCTCAAATACAATTTATATCATGCTTGCTTCCATGGACATTAAGGTGTCACTTTGACTAATTTATTGTAATAAAGAAATTAGTAGCTTAATGTTTGTAGGTTGCATTTAGGTTCGATACTAGGCCATTTAGGTTCGATACTAGGCTAAGTTTTAACAGTTGGCTAAGGAAGAAGTATTCTCTTCCACCACCGCATAAAGCTTTTAAATTAAACAAAATTAAGGGTTGAAACACCTTTTACTGAAAGATTCGCAGGTTGCTCAATTCTATAAAAATATTTTCCACTTGGTCTTTGCTGCCTTTAGTTTCTGCTCTTCCTTCTCACCAAATTGCCCCCAAGTAGTTCATTTCCTATCAATTTATCATGCATCAACTGAAGAACCCTCTACCTTTATAGGAAAAGTCTTCACAGCAATAGTGCGTTTATCAAGTAAAAGGACTACGAGAAGATCAACATACAGTTTTTCCTTTTTCCAGAGAGATTTAGATTTTATTTCTCCTTCTATTTAATGTTGATAACTTTTATGAAAGATAATTCAATCGTTGCAGCTCTAGTACTTGAAGAAAGGAGGAGGAGAAGTAGGTTGGGACAAATAAGATCTTTCCAATATCCCAAATAGCTGGAGTCTTATCTCTTGACTTTTTAGTATATTATGATATTTGTATATTGCTTCACATGTATTAAACAAAGGTTCCTACATTATAACTAAGACCATCAAAACAAGCTTTTAAAGCCTCACTCAGTTTGAACTAAGGATATTCTTTCCCTTCCACATGAAATAGTTTGAACTGATCCAGAAAGGAACAATGAAGAGTATGCTTATAGTGGAATGGACTGCATTTACTTACTGGAGCTTTTCTTGTTTGCTCAACTGACTTCGTAAAAGGAGAAAATATCCTCCATTTTTCTGTGCTGCTTATTAAAAGAAGGAAAGTTTGGCATACTTCCGAAAAGTAGGATACTGTCTTCGACAGACCTCTCCAATTTGAGTCCTAGTCTTAATTAACCTCAGGCTCTTCTTGGTGTTTCCCAACAAGTAACTGCATGATAGGCTTGGTACGATGCTTACCAGTTTCCATACATTAATGGCACAGCAAAAATACAGATTCCATTTTGGTTTTCCCCCAGTCCATGTCTCTTCTTCTGTCATCATGTATCTCTATCCCAAAAAAAAAAAAAAAAAAAAAAAAATTGTTGCTAGCCTCATTACTAACCATGCCTCTGCACACAAGCTTCAAAAATATGACAAACCTCAAGCAAACAACTGAGTCAGCAAGCTTAATTTGCACCATTTCCTTCATAAACACATTTAGGTGGCAGGAATCTTTAAGCGCCTTTGTCACAAAAATGCAGCTTCAGCAGTGGGACCATTATTTATTCTTTTTGCTTTTATGTGTTTCCTTAGAATTATAATTTAAACAACCTATGTTGAGAAAACTTGGAACTGACAAACTTAATGGAAAATGAAGGCGAGAAAGGAAACCTTAAAATTGAGAATTTACTTAGAAAAATAAGAAGCTGAAAACCTTTCCCTGAACTGAATACTGCCT
This sequence comes from Lycium ferocissimum, assembly GCF_029784015.1. Taxonomy (NCBI): domain Eukaryota; kingdom Viridiplantae; phylum Streptophyta; class Magnoliopsida; order Solanales; family Solanaceae; genus Lycium; species Lycium ferocissimum. The sequence goes on from NC_081350.1 coordinate 64,608,571, forward strand.
CGTATTCCTTCTCCAGAATATTCAGGCCATGAGATTTCCATTACATCTACTAGTAATATATACTATGCTTGAATACGTTTCTTGTGTTTGCATCCGTAATAATCTGCCTCTAGATCTCCATGGCATATATATTTTCTGGACTTATATTCTTTTGGGGGAAAATGAGGGAGTTGCATTGGATATGTGCTTTTCTCTAGCTGCTGATTGTGTAGGAGACCAGCTCATGCCTTGGATATTTTGGCCTTGCAGTTTGCGCTGATTTCCAGTAATCTACTATTGGCTTACCAAAGTCTGGGGGTGGTATATGGAGATCTGAGCACTTCTCCGCTTTACGTCTATAGGAGTATCTTTGTGGGGAAGTTGCAAAATTATCAGACCTCAGAAGCAATATTTGGTGCATTTTCGCTGATCTTCTGGACAATAACACTCATTCCTTTGCTCAAATATGTATTCATTGTATTAAGTGCAGATGATAATGGCGAAGGTATGTTTGAAAGGACTCTAAATTGATCAATACTTATGGAACAATACTAATACCTGATGATGTTTGACCAAATACCGTAGGTGGTACATTCGCTCTTTATTCTCTGCTGTGTAGACATGCAAAGTTTAGTCTACTTCCCAACCAACAGGCAGCAGATGAGGAGCTATCTGCTTACAAATATGGCTTCTCCGGGCAGTCGACATCATGTTTACCATTGAAGAGATTTCTTGAGAAGCATAAGAAGTCACGAACAGTACTGCTTATTGTTGTATTGTTAGGTGCTTGTATGGTCATAGGAGACGGCGTTCTGACTCCTGCAATGTCAGGTAGGCGATACTAACAATAGATGCCTCCTTATATGGTATTTAGCCGGCTGCCTTTTGAATTTGCATTCAAGAAGTTTGTTTTAAAGTTGCTTCCATAAAATGTTAGACAGCGATTTTCAAATTTTGCACCTTATTCTGCACGTGGTGCCATCAGATATCCTATAAAAAATTATCCCACAAAGTGGATGCTTGAAGTCATTGAACTCGCAGTTGAATTTAATTATATCTTCTAACTATGAAATGCTTTTCTTTGGCAGTTATATCATCAATGTCGGGGATCCAGGCCTCTACTGAACACCTATCTCATGGTAGGTATACTTTTATGTACCCCTTTGCAAAAAATGAAGACTTTTTAAAGTAGTCCACATCTTACTTCAGTCTGAGGTATTGACCGTTCATGCATCTTTCTTCGTAGGTGGTGTGCTACTTCTCTCTTGCATAATATTGATTGGCCTGTTTGCGCTGCAGCATTTTGGAACCAACAGGGTTGGATTCTTGTTTGCTCCTATAGTGACTATTTGGTTGATATGTATTTTTGTCATTGGGCTGTATAATACAATGTTTTGGAATCCCAAAATTGTGTCTGCTCTTTCTCCATATTATATCATCAAGTTCTTCAAGGAAACTGGGAAAGATGGTTGGATTTCTCTAGGAGGTGTCCTCCTCTCAATTGCAGGTACGATACATATATTGACTCTAATTCAGTAATTCTTTATTCAAGTATTCCTCATAGCAGCCTTTTTGTGGATCGTCTTACTATTTGATGAAGGAGATGATATTAAAATCTCCTAGAGTTAGAATCCGGTTTGTAATTCATGTTTCTACCATCAGGTACTGAAGCAATGTTTGCAGATCTTGGTCATTTCACTGCCTCCTCAATGAGGGTAAGTCAAGCATATTGCAGCAACAAACACATTAAATTATCCTTCTGGGAGACTGTTCTGCTCTAATTCTCTATTTAGCCTAGCAAATAATTTTTTTTCTGGAAGATCCTGAATGCAGAGTGAACTAGTTGGATTATGCAGCAAAAGGTCGAATGTGTTTTAGGTGCATCTATACAAGGGGTTATAAGTCATCACGACGATTTGGGAATATAAGATTCCAAAATCCATTCTGTTTTAAATAAATCGGGTTTTCAACTATGAAGACTCTGATTTTGTTGTAGTATTACATTTTCTTTTAAGCATAGAGGAACTTAGACAACATAATTTAAGAAATTTTGCAATCCATCTGAAGTAGCTTTGAAGAATACTGAGCCTAAGTAGGCGTTTGGCCATAGAAACCAATTTTTTTTTCACTTTTTTGGGAATTTTTGAAGTTGGAGTTGTGTTTGGCCATAGTTTTTTGAAATTAATATTTGGTTGTTGAAATGTACTTTTTCTAAAAAACATGAAATATGATTTCTCCCCCCCTCCAATTTCTAAAAACCAGAAAAACCACCCAAAGCAATTAATAAACATAACCAGTGCGAAAAATAAAGCAACTATACTCGAGATCAGCTTATGGAGTGCTCAAAACTGACGGTTTCGTTCCATCAAAAGGCTGCAACTGAGAATATAGCATCTCTAAATATGGCTTTGTTGCAAAATTCCCACCTGCTTCTTTTCTTTTAGAGGCTTTTTAGCACATGATGTTGAATGTTGTTGGAGTGGAGAGCAACTGAGCAACATAAGTTGCCTCTGACCAGTGGAAAAAGTTGTATGAACTTTTAGGGTAAAAATTGAGCAGCATAAAAACTTTTAGGGTTAAATTGAAAACAGAAAAACAAAAGTAATGGTCCAAAACAGAAAATGGAAAAAGTGAAAAACGAGGTTTTGGTTTTTTATCAAACTCCAAAGACAACTTCAAGTTAAGTTGTATTTGGTTATTTTATGGCCAAAACACCATAAAGTGAAAAAAGTGAAAAAAATCTCCGGAAAAAAGTGAATAATTCTCATGGCCAAACGGGTCCTAAGATTTTAAAATCATATTAATTACTACTAAAAATAAAATATTTGGAATCCATTGTGAGTGGAAACATATAGAGCAACACGGACATTGGAGCCAAATGGTTCTTATTCCACGGACCGTCCTAGTGGCTGGCAGATTATATTGCATATTTCTTTCAATATCTAGTTGAATTCTTGGATTCGAGGAACTCATGTTGACTGAAATTTATTTTCCTTATGCAGATTGCATTTCCATTTTTTGTATACCCTTGCTTGGTGGTACAGTACATGGGTCAAGCTGCTTTTCTGTCCAAAAACATTGACTCAATTCCAAACAGTTTCTATGATTCAGTACCCGGTTGGTTCTCTTTTCAGTTATTAGTCTGATTATTCTCAAGATTGTTGATAAATTTAAATAATCCTTCTAAACTGCTGCTCTTTGCTTCTCTTGCAGACAGTGTCTATTGGCCTATCTTTGTTATTGCTACTCTTTCAGCCATTGTGGGCAGTCAGGCCGTAATCACTGCTACATTCTCCATTGTGAAGCAATGTAATGCACTGGGTTGCTTCCCACGAGTCAAGATTGTCCACACGTCAAAGCATATTAAAGGGCAGATCTATGTTCCAGAAATAAATTGGATCCTAATGATTTTGACCCTTGCTGTGGCTGTTGGGTTTCAGGACACCACTTTAATTGGAAATGCATATGGTAAGCCTACTAGTCTTTGGATAATCTATATTCTAATTCTCAAATTCTATTGCATGACATTGCCTTCTTACATTTCATTCCCATAGAAAGCAGAGTAATCCCCATTATATGATCTCTGCAACTATCCTAATTGTATCACCTTCAAAAGTAACTGAATTTTTCTTATGCATCTGCAACATCTGTGGTAGTATTATATTTATTAGTATGCAGATATAGAAATGGACTGTGACAAATCCAACATTAAGACGTCTATTGTGCCTGAATGTTCACAAGTAATTCTATTTGCCAAATGTTTCTGTTATACCTGATTAGTTTTCATGATTGTGTATTTGTTTCCTCAAACACGCTGCTGAGCCTCTCCTTGTGCCTTTTGCAGTGTATTAAAGTCTTCTTCTTCTTCTTCTTTTTTTTTTTGGAAGAACCCCGATGAAAACAAAAACATATGAAATTGAAATGATGAATGGTGTGAACATGAAGGAATCTCAGATTTCATGATATATTAACAAAAGAGAGTATACATCCCACCTCCAACCATATGAGGTTTTGGGGTTCAAGTCGCAAAGGGAATAAAGTGGCAAAGCAACTGTTGGGTTCCTAAGTTTAGGTGGGGGGAGGGGGTTACTATATCCCAAAAGAAAAATGACACCTTGTGGAAAGTGCAGAGTGCGCCATGACACTGATTTTCTTTCTAGCGCAAATAAAGCACGGGCTTTAATGAAAAAAGGCGCAATGGTGCAAAAAGAAAGAAAAGCGAGGCGAAGCGCTCAACATCTTTGAGCCTCGCTTCAGGGCTTAAGCGTGCTTCACAAAAGCGAGGCGAAGCGCTCAACATGTTTGAGCCTCGCTTCAGGGCTTAAGCGTGCTTTAAGCGCACCTTTGACAATACGATTACTGCAGATTTTGCGAATAATTCATGTTGCTGTTTTTGTTCAAGCTTTCTTTTGATTCAGTTTTAGAATTCTCCGTTTAGTTCTCTCATGAATTTATGTTTCTTTCAGGCCTAGCTTGCACGACAGTTATGTTTATCACGACATTTCTCATGGCGCTTGTCATAATCTTTGTCTGGCAAAGAAGTGTATTACTTGCCACTTCCTTTCTCCTTTTATTCTGGCTCATCGAAGGCGTCTACCTGTCTTCTGCATTCATTAAGATTCCACAGGGAGGATGGGTCTCCCTTGTGCTCTCTTTGGCCTTCTTGACTATCATGTTTGTCTGGCACTATGGAACTCGCAAGAAGTACAATTTTGATCTGCACAATAAAGTTCCATTGAAATGGCTCCTTGGCTTGGGCCCCAGCCTTGGTATCGTTCGTGTGCCAGGGATAGGGTTGATATACTCTGAATTGGCAACAGGAGTTCCATCCATCTTCTCTCACTTCGTTACAAATCTCCCTGCATTTCACAATGTGCTGGTGTTTGTATGTGTCAAATCTGTTCCAGTACCATTCGTCTCACCTGAGGAGCGCTTCCTCATTGGTCGCATTTGCCCAAGACCCTATCGCATGTACCGTTGCATTGTCAGATATGGTTACAAGGACATACAGCGAGATGATGGGAACTTTGAGGACCTTCTCATCCAGAGTATAGCAGAGTTCATCCAAATGGAAGCTGTGGAACCACAACTCTCAAGCTCTGAGAGTCCATCATTTGACGGGAGGATGGCAGTTATAAGCACGAGAAGTGTACAGTCAGGCTCAACGTTACTCGTCTCAGAGGAGGATTTTGGTATTAGTAATTCCATTCAGAGCAGCAAATCTTTAACCCTCCAAAGTCTAAGATCTGTTTGTGATGATGAGAACCCACAGATGAGGAGGCGCCGAGTAAGGTTTCGCTTGCCAGAAAACCCTGGCATGGATCCAGCTGTTAGGGATGAGCTTTCAGATCTAATTCAGGCAAAAGAGGCAGGGGTTGCATATATAATGGGACACTCTTACGTGAAGGCAAGGAGATCAGCTTCTTTCCTGAAGAAACTTGTTATTGACATTGGATATTCGTTTCTGCGCAAGAACTGTAGGGGTCCTGCTGTGGCACTTAATATTCCTCACATTAGTCTCATTGAAGTTGGCATGATATACTATGTCTAGACTACAGAGGGAGGGTGGTTGGCCATGGACGCGCTTTTTATTTGTCACACCTCTTCAGTTGTTGCGCGCTGAATGTTCCATACGCTAGTCTTATGGCTAATAATGTGATCCTTTGATGGCATATGTTGGGGAAGGCCATTAAAGTGTTTCGAATTCAGCACATTCAGTAGTTGTATGTATATAGCATTATATATGGGCTTTGATGACTTAGCTTATGCCGGAAATACACCCTGGATTTGAGCAGGCAGATATGTTTCAGCTAGGGCTGTTCGTCGGTCGTTATGGCACGGTTTTTAGATACTTCGGTTTGTTATTTTTGGTATTCAATTTGTTAAAATGCTATACCAATAGCAATACTTAATTAAATTCAGTATGGTTAGCCTTTCTTCATTTCGGTTTCTGTTTATTCGGTTCAGTAACTTTGGTTTTGTTCGGTTTGGATAGAGAATTGTAACTTCTTTTGTCAGAGGTAAAAAAATCCATAGACAAAATACTAAATAAAAAAGGTGCCTTCTTGAACTTTCAATTTCTAGGGAGTTTGTTAGAGGAAAGACATGCGTGGTTATGTATAAGCTTTTAGGTTGGACTGTTATCAGTTTTGAAATGATATAGAGATCTGGAAATTATGCAAAACAGAATTTGCAGTTGAACTAGTTGGATTCGAATTGGACTGATCTTTTATATTGAGGAAAAAGAAAATTAAAGATAATTCAAAGGGATCTAACCAAACAAAATTTAAATAAATAAAAAAAAGCTCTCTTCTCTCTCCTAAACCCTACATGCAAACCCTAACTTAGCCGTCCCTGCGAGAAGATGGCCACTTTGGCCGCTGGTCAGCGGTCTTTGGTGGCTGGCCAGGTTGCTACCACATCAACCACCATCATAGACACTATTCCAACCCAACCGGAAACCTCTAAGATCAAATACAACGATTTGTTTAAAACAAACACTTTGAACTCCATGCAAAACCCTAACCCTACGTCAACTATTCCTTTGAAGACTGTTACCTTTTGCAATGGTGTACCAGTATTACGATGGAAACAAAATGAAGTAGAACAAATGGAATGAATGCAAAAATTACAGTATGCCGTCATTGGTAAGTTTCCTTATGGTTGGCCTGAAATGGAAGAACTACGTACCACAGTGCCTGCGCAATGTGGGATTAAAGGACAATGTGAAATTGGTTTATTTAGGCATAGGCACGTATTGATACGTTTATCTCTCAGGGAGGACTTTATTAATCTATGTTCGAAAGGTTCATATTATATACAGTCGAGGGATGGATGTTCTTATCAAATGAGGCCTTTAATTTATGATACTAAGTTCAAAATAGATGAAGAAACGTCAAGGGTGATTACTTGGATCTCTTTCCCAGATCTTATGCCAACTTTCTTTGGTCAAGAATCTTTATTCTCACTTGCTTCTGCTGTTGGAATTCCACTCCACCTGGATAAAGCAACTGAGAATAGAACTAGACCAAGTTGTGCACGAGTTAAAGTGTTGTTAGATTTATTGGCTGATCTTCCTTCCTATGTGAATATGGAAATTGAAGATGAGGAAACTCAGGAGATCAGGGTGGATAAGGTAAAGATTAGATATGATTGTTTGCTAAAGTATCGTTGTGAATGCAAGTTACCAGGTCATTGTGAAGATGAATGTTGGAATCTACATCCTGAATTAGCATATGTTGATGATGAGGAAAAGAATACTGATGTTCAGGAGAAAGAAAAACAGGTGGTTATAAATGAGATTAAGGGGAATACATCCGGTATTGTTACTAAATAGGACATGCCTGTTAATAATGGAAGAGGAAAAGCTATGATGCATACTGAGATTCCTTAGAATCCCAACCCTGAGAAGAAAAGGAAGAATCAGCATAATAATAGAAGGAGGTTTAATGCTAGATTGCTGGCTAGTGGCAAAGTGCTTGGTGATCCTAGAAATTGGAATGTTGTGAAAGATAATATAGTTTTTGATGAGCCAACATCAACAAGTTCAGATGAAACTACTCAGAAACAAAGTCAACAGGCTGATGCTATAGTTACTCATAACAAGTTTGATGCTTTATAAGATGACAAGCAGACCACTGAGGTCATCAATATTGACAATGTTGCTCAGAGTGAAGAAGTGATCAACATTGAGAATAGTGATAAGGGAGTAATAAAAGGAAAGAATGAGCAGCAGGCTGCACAAAGTGTATTGGTACAGAAAAGGACAATGAAGTTGTTGCTGAAGATTCTATTGTGGTGGTGAGTAGTGAAAAAGTAGAGCAGGTACAACAGAAGGATGCACATACAAGTCCAACTACATTAATAGTTGGTAATGAAGTTCTGCATAATGAGGCACTAATGGAGGAGGAAAGAGCACCACAATCTCAAATACCACAAAATGAGGAGTTACAAAAGGATGATATGAAAGGATCAGTGAATGAACAACCTTTGATGGAGGTAGGTAGAGCAAGTGATTTGATGGAAGATAATAACTTGAATGTTCAAACTCAGGTTACTGATGTTCTCCTGGAAAGAAGTGAAGGCAAAGAGTTGGTAGAAATACCTCAAGATCAACAGGTCACAAAGATAAGGGAAAATTCTCCTAGAGGGAATTACATGATCTGGTATCTCATAATATTGAAGAATTGGCTGAAGGATCAGATACAATAGAAAAAAATGCAGAAGATATCAGGTGCTTGGATGATGTAGAAGCTATTACTAGTGTATTGGATCATATTACAAAAGAAGCAGGCCTCTCACCTAAATCTCAGGTGAAAGGTACAAGAAATGCCAAGAATCAAATAGTTCAGGAAATCCAACCTGTAAGGGTGATGCCAAAAAGAGGTACTGGTAAATCTAGTTATAAATGCTGATGAAGGCTCTTTTTTGGATTATTAGATCAGTGAGAACTCAAAAAGCTTTTCATAGAGTGCAGATGACAGATGTTGCACAGGCACCACAAGTTCTTCCTGATGGCTTTTATGGAACCTTTCCAACATTTTAGACATATTGATCAATATAAAAGGAAAATTGGTATGCAGTATGCAAAGGCTAATTGCAATGGTAAAACATGGTTTTTTGTGAATGAAAACATTGATGTAGAAATTTTGGAGGATACTGCACAACAAATTACTGTTAAGCTGCTTTTCCAGGAATTGCATAAAAATATGGTGGTTACTATGGTGTATGCAAAGTGTGATGAAGTTGAAAGATTAACTTTATGGGACTGTTTGTATAATGTATCAGCCACCATGCCAATGCCATGGTTAATAGCTGGTGATTTTAATGTAATTCTGAATGAAGAAGAGAAGATTGGAGGATTGCCTGTTTTCCCTCAGGAATATGAAGATTTTGCTTGTTGTGTCAATTCCTGTGAGTTGTCTGAGGTTAACTTCAAAGGCAACCCTTTTACATGGTGGAATGGTAGAACAGATGGAGAATGCATCTTCAAGAGGCTGGATAGGATGCTTGTCAATGATCTGTTACAATGCTGGTTTGGTCAAATTGAAGTTGACCACCTGTCAAGGACTGGTTCTGATCATGCCCCTTTGTTATTGTCTTGTACTGATCAAAATCAGACTTTTATCAAACCTTCAAATTTATGAAGTTTTGGACTGAGCATGCAGACTTTCCTGATGTAGTAAGGTGACTCAGCTGATATTTTTCTAGCTTTTAAGCAGAAATTGAAAAGTGTGAAAACTGCTCTATCACAGTGGAGTAAACATACTTTTGGAGATATTTTCAAGCGACTGAGCATTAGAGAGGAGATAGTTAGAATCAAGGAAGACTTGTTTGAGGAATTCCCTACAGAAGGTAATTGAATGATCCTTCAAAGAGCACAAGCTGAACTGAAGAAATATTTGCATTATGGGGAGGAATTTTGGAGACAAAAAGCTGGTTTTGAATGTTTTGCAAAAGGGGATAGAAATACAAAATTCTTCCATAATATTGTGAAGGGTAGAATGAAGAGAACTCAGATCACAAGAATCCAAAACCCTGATGGTAACTGGATTGAAGGATCAGTCAGTCTAGCAGCTGAGGCAATTTCTTTTCATCAGAAGCAATTTACTCAAGAGGCTCAGCAGGAAGATTTTTCATTATTGGATCATATTCCTGAGATGGTATCAGAGGAGGATAATGATTTAATTTGCAGTATTCCAAGTATTGAAGAAGTTAGGCAAGCAGTATTTGAACTAGCTGGGGATAGTGCAAGTGGTCCTGATGGATTATCAGGTCTGTTTTACCAGACGTGTTGGGATATAGTTAGTGTTGATGTGCATAAGGTGGTGAAGGCTTATTTTGAGGGTCATACTCTCCCTAAGTCTATAACACACACCAATCTTGTATTGCTGCCTAAGAAGAATGAGGTTGAGACATTTTCTGATATGAGGCCAATAATTTTTAGTAACTTCATAAACAAGATAATATCTAGAGTGTTACATGACAAGATTGGCCATATTCTTCCTAGGCTCATTTAAGCTAATCAATCTGGTTTTGTTAAAGGGAGGAACATCATTGAAAATGTCCTATTGACTCAGGAAATTGTGACTGACAATTAGATTGAGAGGAAAACCTGCAACTGTAGTTTTGAAACTTGATATGACTAAGGCCTATGATAGAGTATCATGGTTATTCTTAACTAAGGTACTCAGGAGGATGGGGTTTGCTGAAAGGAGTGTGGACTTAGTATGGAGATTATTGGCTAATAACTGGTACTCGCATGCTAGTTAATGGTCAACCTCATGGATTTTTTTCACTCAACTAGGGGTGTCAAGCAGGGTGATCCTTTGTCACCTGCTTTGTTCATTTTGTTTGCAGAGGTTCTGACAAGAGCCTTGAATTCATTGTTTGAAGTTAATGAATTTAAAGGTTATGGGATGCCAAAATCGAGTGTCAATCTCAATCATTTGGCATATGCAGATGATACCATAATCTTTGCCTCAGCAGACAATAATTCACTAAATATGATCATGAAGGTGCAGCAGGATTATGAGAAGGTGTCTGGTCAATTGATAAATAAAAGGAAAAGTTCCTTTTACATGTTTGCTAAAGTTCCATAGAACATAGTATAAGAGGTAGCAACAGTTACTGGATTCTCAAGAGTTTCATTTCCTTTTGTGTACCTAGGGTGCCCAATTTCTCATGTTAGGAAGAGGAAAATAGATTATTCTGAACTTATCAAAAAGGTGAAGGATAAACTTCAAGCTTGGAAAGGGAGGTTGCTATCACCCGGTGGAAAGGCAGTGCTAATATCAAGTGTTCTTCAAAGTGTTCCTATACATCTATTATCTGCAGTGAAACCTCCAAAATGTGTTATCAAGGAAATATATCAAATTTTTGCTAATTTTTTCTGGAGTAATAAGGAAGATGTCAAATCTAGACATTGGTCTGCATGGCTTAAAATGCGTTTTCCTAAGGAGGAGGGTGGTTTGGGCTTCAGATCCTTGTTTGATGTGTCAAAGGCATTATGTGCTAAATTATGGTGGAGATTCAGAACCTCAAACTCACTATGGGCCAATTACTTATGGAAAAAATACTGCAAAAAGCAATATCCTTAGTATGTCCAATAGAAGGGAGGGATACAGGTTTGGAAGATGATTTTAGAAGCAAGAGACAAAGATAGAACAGGAAATATGGTGGGAAACTAAGAGTGGAACTGCAAATGTCTGGTTTGACAACTGGACAAAACTAGGAACCTTGTACTATACATTACCTGATCATCTCATTGATGAGAGTGTGGAAGATGTCTCTGAACTTCTAGATGGAAATGATTGGAACTTTCATAAGTTGCAATAACTACTACTAGGAGAAATTGTTAATCACATTCAAGAGGAACTACTGATGAAGGAAAGTTCAACTTTATGGGACAAGGCATGGTGGATGATGACTAGTTCTGGTAAGTTTACTGTGTCAAGTGCCTGGAATCTGCTTAGACAAAAAAACCATATCTCTACAGTGTATAAACAGATGTGGATAAAAGGGGTCCCTTTCAAGATATCTTTTTCTTAAGGAGATTATAGAAGTTTAAGCTGCCTGTTGATGAAGTTCTAGTTAGCATTGGCATAAATGTGGTTTCTAGGTGTCTTGTTCTTCAGAATTCACAACGGAAACCATTGATCACTTATTCCTGAATGGTGAAGTTGCACAATCTATCTGGAAGGTATTTAGCAGTGTTGCTGGCATACAAATGAATTGTTCTCAGGTGAAACATGTAGTGCAAATATGGTGGAATACTGTTTGTCATTACAAGCTGAAACCTATCATTAAATCAGTGCCAGCAATGATCATGTGGCAATTATAGAAATGAAGAAACACAAATCTTCATGGAGGGTCAATGTCTATTCATAGGGTGATTCATGAAATTTCTCAGAATATTCACTTGCTATGCAAAGTAAGGTATCCAGCTTGGCAGAACATTCAGTGGCCTGATATAATTGATTATTTTGAGCAGTTTAGACCAATCCTGAAGTGCATAACTGTGACATGGAGATTGCCTGCAAGGGGTTGGTATAAGTGCAATAGTGATGGTGCTTCAAGAGGGAATCCAGGTCCTAGTTCAATGGCCTTTTGCATCAGGAATGATAATGGGGATCTTGTATATGCAGCAGCTCAAAAGATTGCAAATGGGAACAACTTAGTTGCTGAAGCTGTGGCCATCAAACAAGGAGTTGAGTATTGTATGGAACATCAACTGTATCCTTTATTGGTGGAAACTGATTCCTTAGCTATGAAGATGTTCATCAGAGGAATATGGGAGGTTTCATGGTGTATTAGTAAGATCTATATATGAGAAGGGAATAAATATTAAGTACTATGACATATATCCACGTGGGATTAAAAAATAGTTGAGTAAAGTGTACAAGTTATATAGCTTATGATACAAACATTAATTGCGTGTACAAGTTGTAAAGCTTTTGGTACAAGTTGGTGAAGCTATGTTAGTCCTCCTTTGGCACTTATATATAATAGAAAAGAAATATAATAGAAATAACATGGAATGCTCGATGTACAATTTGTTAATGCTATGTTGGTTCTCCTTTGGCTATAGAATAGAATATAATAGAAATAGATGGGTACAACATGGAATGCTCTATGTACAATTTGTTAATGCTATGTTGGTCCTCCTTTGGCACTTATATATAATAGAAATAAATAAAGAAATAACAAATTCTGATGCCCTGTTACGATAACAAGAAAGACTCCATTGTCCATGCCAAATTCTTGTCAACATCACGGTGACTAATTTTTTTTAAAATTCTACAACAACGTAATTTAAAAGTAAATCTACTTAAATATTTTCTTATTTTTATAAGGTTTTCTAAAGGAAAAATACATTAAAAAGGGATAATTACATTGTTGGACCGGTCACGTAGATGATTCATGCTTTTCATAAGATTTAGCCATGGATTTCAGTTAATGCTGCTTTGAATCGCTTGTTCTTGTGTCGAGGGTCTACGGAAACAGCCTCTCTACCTTTCAAGGTAGGGGTAAGGTCTGCGTACACTCTACTCTTCTCAGACCCCACTTTGTGGGATTTCACCAGTATGTTGTTGTTATACATTTTTGGACCGCTCAAAAAAATAATAGCCAGAAAATGTATAGGTTTTGTATATTAAGTATAAATATACATATAGTATACATGTTGTATACACAAAATATACATAAATGTACATAATCAATGTGCTACTGTATAGGTTTTGTATAGTTTGACTAGTGCCCGTAATTAATTCGGCTGATGGGCCAAAAATGAAAAAACCCATAAAACCCTTATACTCCCTCCGAATAAAAAAGAGTGTCCACTTATCCTTTTTTTTTGTTTTTTTTTTTTTGTTTTTGTTTAAAATGAGTATCCACTAACCAAATCAAGAAACAATTAACCTTATTCTTTCAAAATTGCCCTTATTAAGTTTTAATTGATCAAATCCCACTACCTATTTAATTAGGGATAATTTAGTCAAATTATCAATTTTTGTCTAGAAGTTATTATTTTCTTAAGGGATGTGCAAATGGCTAAGTAAACACTTTTTTTGATCCGGGGGAGTATCAATTTACTAGTTTCATACTTAAATTATAGAATATATTCGCGGTACTCTAGAACGGCAATTAACCCATATTGAAATAGCCCTACTTAAATATGAGACGCTTCATAAGACGCACGCTCCCAAAACCTTCCCAAGATTTTCCAAATTGCAGTACATGTGAAAATACTTTCAATTTCACTTGAAGTCTTGGCTTATTATCTTTTAATTGTTCATTTAAGAAAGTGATAAGGGGAATTTAGTCAAATATCCTCACGATGAGTGTTGTTACATGATTTTTTAATCAACGTGGCAAAATCTTAAACGACATACAAAAAGGACCGAGAAGTATCTCATGTATATTTATTGAATTTGACGCAAGGGTTAACAATATTTTTGGACCCTCAATTATTGCTAAATTTTAATTTTAGTTCTTGTGCTATTTGACCAAGTATATTCAACTTTCAAATAATTAATATGTACACTTTTGAAATCTTTACTCGTACATTTTCACAAATTTATGATAATCATTAACCATTTCACCACTTAATTACATATATTTTATGTTAAGCATACTACATGTTTGACGATAATATAATTATAAAAATAGTCAAATGTAACATACTTCCTACATAAAAGGATCAAATATGCATTTCAATCGATGAAGATTAAATGTACTTTATCAAATATTAGGAGACCTAAAATCAGAATATTAGTGAGAATAAGTTTAGCTGTCAAAAAAGAATATGCTTTACTACTTTGTTTCCGCAACAAGGAGTGGTACAAGAAATCCATAAATTTCAACGCCTCCTATAGTTCTTTCCTCCCACACATTTGAATTTCCTCCATTTACAAATCTTTCTACTTATCTTTGTGTGCCTAAATTTCTCTGTTTTATGGATAGACAAATCAAGAAACACCTATTTCAGTCTGATCAAACTCTCCCAATGTATGGATTTAATTCCCTACCTCAAGAAATTGTCCTTGACATAGCTTCCAGGCTCCCCATAGCATCTTTAGTCCAATTTAAGTTTTCTTGCAAATCATTTTACAACTTGTTACAGGACACAGATCTTGTGAGTCAGCACTTTTATCGTGCAGTAGAGACCGATCCTTGCATTATTATTCACGCGGATTACCCTTTAAGAAATCAGCTATGCTTTCTTGATTTTTCCAATCATGGTGTTGTGAGGAAAATCAGGACCCCTTTTGCAAACTCTGTCCCGGAATTTAAAGTGGTCGGTTCGTGTAACGGTCTATTGTGCATATGTGATTCTCTGTTTAGTGATGCACTTTATGTGTACAATCCTTTTACAAGGGACTACAAACAGCTCCCTAGATCAGTAGAATTTGAGGTACAAAAATTGATTTTGGGATTTGGCTTTCATCCTGTTACCAAAGAGTACAAGGTGATCAAGATCATAACTTATGCCAATATGCATAATCATGCCTTAGCCTCAGGGCGTTATCGTAGGTCTCGAGTTCCCTGTTTTGGTAAATCGGACGTTCAAGTACTTAGTCTTGGTACTAGCAACAGATGGAGGAGTGTTGGAGAAAATGTTTATCGTTTTGATCCGAATTCTCAAGGAGTTGTGTTGAACGGGAAGATCCATTGGTTGACTCGATTTAGTAAGTACTATGGACGTTTTGATAGGCTTATCGTTTCGTTTGATTTGGCTGATGAGGTATTTGGTGAAGTACCAAAAGTTGATTTTGGCATAAAGGAAAGAAATATTCAGTATCATCTTGCAGTTCTTGGAGATTGTCTTGCTGTTGCACTAAGTTTGCCAGACTATGAAGGGGGTGGATTTGAAATTTGGGTAATGAGAGAATACAATGTCAAAGAATCTTGGGTGAAGGAGTTCAAAATTGGGGCTTATACACCAAATGCAAATTCTGTCGCACAACATATACAACCATTGGTGAAATTTCTATGCCTGTTGAAAAATGGAGAGATCTTGCTTGAGTACAAAGGTGGAAATCTTGTTTCATATGATCCTAAAAATTGTGTCTTTAGGACACTAAGGTTTCATGGAATGCCTAATTTGTTTAAGACATTTTTTCATGTGGGTTGCCTTAATTGGATTGATATCCCACCTGCAGATGTTTTACAAAATTAGATCATCAAATATTTCTTTTGGGTTCTCACCAGGTGTCTGGTACACGCATTGAAGCCCGACTAAATCTGGATTCATGCCAGAAAGTCCCACATTTGAGTGTTAAGAGTTCCCTAACTAAGGCGACTCCGTACCCAGATCATCAAACTTATATTGAAAAGCTCAGTCATATATGTTTAATGACATTGTATCTTGTTTCCCATTCTTAGTACTTTGTTGCGTGTCTCCTGAAATAGTTTTCTGTAACATACAAAAGAAGGTGTTGATTTTCAGTATATATTAAAGATTTATGTGGTATTCAGAATGTATCAATCTGTTTTCCATAACAGCCTTGAATATTTAAAAGCATCATTTGAAAGGAGTAGTTTTAGCAGAAATTGGTTCCTCAAAAGTCATGATTGAGATGTCATAGAAGATAGTTCTTAACTTCTAGCAGGTGTAATTCGTTAGTTTTAACTCATATATGTAGGCTTATATAGTAATTGAATGTCTTTTAATGCCACGAACAATTTTTAGCAATTCAACTCTGATCTTTTAGGTTTAACAAGTTCACATTCCGACAAGTCTTGAAGTAGATAATATTTGTTTGCATTTAAATAATTATTGGATTACATAAAATATTTGGATTATATTTTAAGTTTAAGACATTAGTCCAAATAAATATTTGTGTGGAAACTCAAATGTAATGGCAACTTAAAGACACGGTCTTTTTACAACTACCTAGTACATCTCTATTTTAAACATTCAAAAAAGGAACTCAAGAGTCTCTATTTTTAATACTCAAAAAAGCAACTCAAGAAATTGCCTGTGACATTGCTTCCACGCTTCCCATAGCATCTTTACTTCAATTCACATTTGCTCGCAAATCATTTTACAACTTGTCTCATGATCCAATTTGTTTTTGATGACCCTTGGCCCTATCCAAATTGTATTTCAGATGTTGAAGTATTTACTCTTGGTAGCAACAGATGGAGAAGTGTTGGGCAAATTCATTACAAGATTGATCTAAGTTCTAAATGATTTTTGTTAAATGATAAAATGCATTGGTTTACCCAACTTGGAATGTATAATGGATATTGTGATAGGCATATCGTTTCGTTTGATTTAGCTGATGAAGTATTTGGAGAGGCACCAACAGTTGATTTTGGTGTAAACTCAGGAATTAGCAAGTTTCAACTAGCAGTTCTTGGAGGTTGCCTTGCTGTTGTTCTAACATTATCTTACCAAAATGGGGGAGGATTAGTAATTTGGGTTGTGAAAGAATACAATGTGAAAGAGTCTTCGATGGAGGAGTTCATAATTGGGGATTATACACCAACTCTAAATCTTGTCACTGATCATTTGCAACCATTGGTGAAATTTCTGTTCTTGTCGAAGAATGGAGAGCTCTTGCTTGAGTACAAAGGTGGTAATCAGGTTTCATATGATCCCTATATTGGTGTCTTTAGGACTCTAAAGTTTGAAGGGATGCCTTATTTATTTCATACAATTGTTCATGTGGGCTGCCTTAATTGGATTGATGTCCCACCTGCTTATCTTTTACAGAATTAGATCATCAAAATTATCGAACAACTAGCTTGTTGAAAAGCATAGTTACATATGTTTAAACATATATTGGTACTATGTCCTCCTAATGCCATTTCATTGTTCTTTTTCATTCTTAGTACTTTGTGGCTTTGTGTTTCTACCTAGAACTTTTTAGACATAGAATTATCTTTGTTTCGGGTACATTCTGACACAATCAGTAACACATAGAATCATCTTTGTTTTGTACATTGCAACTTACATCATCAAACTACTGGTCATTCATGCTTAATTACAGCTGCAGACTGGTTAGGTGAGAATTATATCACCATCTTCGTTGACAGATATATATATATATATATAGTCTAGTTTAGGATGTTACTTGACGGCTTTTCTGTTATCAAAGGTTCATCGTGGAAAGCAATACTACAACAACGAAAAACGTTGTTGCTCGGGGTCCCTAGCTAGTTGGAGTCAACTGTATAAATCATCTATATTTATTCTGCTACATTTGGGGATGCTTCTCGAAAATAGGGATTTTCTATATCTCACACCAACCGTTACATGCCATACAATCTCTCACGAAGCTAAAAACAATCTCTCACGAAGCTAAAACGACTCTGAACCTAATGTAAGTGTGCTGATAACAACTAACTTAAGTCGACCACCCATGTGAAACACTTTGCTCCCATATTTTCAATCTGAAAGCTCTATTCGTGGCTCTGTCTAGTTGGCATCCTATTTGCTTGGACTCTCCAAAAATATTGCCGCACCCGTGTCAGATCCTCCAAAACTGCACTACTTTTGAATGATCAAACACGCACCCAACGACATTGTTGAAGAGTCCAATCAACATAGTTGGCATCTTGAACACCTTTATTGTAGTGACTTATTTTACGTTATCTTCTAGCAGCCTTGAGAGGGTGACTTTGGCAGGCTTGCTAACCTGCACTGGAGAGAACTTGGAGATTTGGATAATAGAAGAATATAACATTTGTCAACACTTGTAATATTATCTCTATACAAGCTTGTTTGCCTTTTATGTCATAAGTTGATTATTCTGAACAAACCAACACCTAATAGAAAAGAAAAATCAAATTTTCGAACAAATAAGAAACTTTATATATGTACCTTGGGACACTCTACATGTGCACCTCATTTCACATGATCATCTTTAAAGTTGTTGGTGCTACATTCAAGTTCATAAGTAGAGCAAGGAAACAAATAAATTAACCAGAAAGGAGATGATATCTCATATTATAATTATATTACCAGAGCCAAAGCTGGTTTAATATTAAAGCTAAGTAACAGTTTGACAGACCCGACTTATATAGCAGGCCTAACATACTTAAATTTTAAAACATAGTGCAGATGACACAACAACATTACAAGAAGTAACTTTAGATTGAGATACTATTGGGAATTACTTTGGCAGTAAGTCCTAGTTCACTTGTAGGATAAAGGAATGTGTATGGCATCTTCACAGACCCAGTCCTGTTCTCCTGCTTCTTGTCATTGTTCATCATTGAAATAGTTTCCTCAATTTGAGAAAGCTTCTATCAAAACTTTTCAAAAGTATTCAGTACTTCTTTGTCATTGGTCCATTCAGCGGCATCTCTCTGGCCAAGATAAATTTCATCTGACGTATGAGCTGACAGAACCTCAAGGGCAGATATACCAATCAGAGTCTGAAACTGAGGTGTAATTGTCTTCAGTTATCCCTTTACGGGGTTCATCTTGAACTCTTCATACTCAGGGGTCCCAGGGTCGGGAATTAGCCTTCGGCTCATACCAGGACGATTTGGTGCATAGCCTCCATAATGATACTGTGGAAAACTAAAGTTGATCTTTTGGAAGAATAAAAAATGCTTTTAGAAAGTTATATTGGAATAACTTTGATATTTATTGTACCTAAGAAAAATCCAGATATTCTAGAGTCTTAGATATTTGTGGATGATGATAGAATTGTGTAGATATTTTTATCTAGGACCATATCTAAATCCATCCAAACACAAGTATAAGTAGGGGTGATCTTATTCACTTGTTACCAACTCAATTCAAAGTCATTCAAGCTAATTCAAGAAGTCTTCTTCCATAACCAGGCTCTCTTATTCTAAATTCTTCCTAAGCTTTCTCTTCTTTAGAAGGATTTTGAGCTAGCAGAAGGTCTTCCCAATTTAATTTTTCTTTTGCTATTCTCTACATGGTATTAGAGTTTGCACAAGTGGATTCACCCTCAAGAAGGATAGGATATATATGCAAGTTTAGATATCTTTCAAAGAATAAACATTGCGGTAGATGTTTCTTCTATATTGCATTATCTTCACTACCAGTGCACAACCTTGGTAAGTCATTGTGATCTAAAGCCTAGCAATGTCATTCTTGACAATGATCTCACAGCTCATGTTAGCGACTTTGGTTTGGCAAGACTGCTTGTAAAATTCAACATGCAAAATAATGTGAATCAGTTCAGCTCCTTAGTGGTTAAAGGAACCATTGGATATACGCCTCCAGGTAATTACATCAGTAGTATCTCATTTATCATGCTCTTTATACATGGAACAGTAATCTGTCTGACAAAATGGATTAAAATTTAATGTCACGTACTGTCACATATTTTCTTAGCCTTAAATTTGACCTTCCGATCATTGTATTGTCTTAGCACTCACGCATACTTGTGATTTACTGTTATAGTGGATATAGTTCAGTTACTTTAATGTGGCAAACGAGAGTTTTATGACTTTATTGTTATAGTAGGTGAAGTTCACTGATCATACGATGAACATAATACTAATACATTTTATTATTTCATCAACGTGGGGAGAAGTCTATAGCTATGGTATTCTCTTGTTGGAGCTGTTCACCTGAAAAAGTCTTATCGAACAAACATTTCAAGATGGTCTGGTCAAACATTCATCACCAGATCGGGTACTAGAAATTGTTGATCAATCAGTTCTTGAAGAAGCTGCATACCAAGGAAACTTCAAGGATTGAATGCTTGATTTCTCTTCTTCAAATTAAAGCAAAATGTTCAGCATACCATCCACAAGACAGGATGAGTATGAGGCAGGTTCTTGATAAACTTTCATTCAATACGAGATAAGTTTCTTGGACCCCAAATCAAACTTGAAGAGCAATTGTAAACTTATACTATTGGTGAGTAGGTTTTGCCGTTATGGCAGGGTAAAGTTTGTTTACTGTTTATATTGGGCAAAGTCTGGTGACTTTGATGTGGCAAAAATAAGAATAATAGTTTTATGACTTTATTTTTATAGTGTAAAGTTTTGTGACTTTAATGTTATAGTGAGCAATGTTCAGTTACTTTAATGTGATTGAAAACAGTTTTGTGACTTCACTGTTATAATAATACAGTTTAGTGACCATAGCATCATTCGATTAAGTAGTTGTTTACCTGTTTATATATGTCAACTTTCAACCATATTGTTATTATTTCTTTCACTGTGTTGACACAGCATAATAGTTTAATTAAACATATGATAGATATTAATTGGAGTAATACTACTAGACATCTTAGTGTAAAGGTAAAAGGAAGTACTATATTGCTTCTTTAATTTTCCTTTAAAATTTAACTTTAGCATATCCTATATATTTCTAGCTAGTTCTTGTTGGTTATCTATTAAATCCTGTAAATATTTCATAAAGTAATTACTCAAAGATAATGGAGTAATTTTCATAATTGAACGGTTGACTTATATAATAAGGCGACTAATTCCTTTATGGGAGAAACTACAGAACAGCTTTAAAGACACCTGCTAAGTACTAACAATGTTGCTGCAACACCCTAACAAATTTTGTGTTTTTCTTGTGCCATACTCTTCAAATGTCCATAGGGAGCAACACTTGGATCAAAAACCATCACCAAAAAACTTATATATTCCTTTTATCATGGTTGTGTTGGGGCCAGCTTATGCACACCTTGGCTATTCCACTAGTACATGCCACATCTCACCAAGCACCTCAACTATTCCGCCAGGTACCTGCAACCTCCTACCAGTACCTACTCATCTATACTAGCGGTATACAATGCGCTCTTCAGGGTGAATTTGGGATCAAAGAACCTGCCTCATATTCATGTTGTCTTGTGGATATTCTGCTGAAAATGTTAACCAATTTGAAGAAGAGAAATCAAGCATTCAATCCATGGATCAGCCTTGAAGTTTCCCTGGCATGCTGCTTCTTCCAGAGCTGATTGATCAATAATTTCTAGTACACGATCTGGTAATGAATTGTCACACCCCAACCTTGGGGGGTGTGCCCGGCACCCGGCACCCGAAGGACCGAGCGAACCAATCATGATATCTGAACTCTGTAATATAAATCATAAGATGACAAGGCCAACAAGACACATCAACACTAACTGATAGTTTGTAAGCCTCTAAGAGTACTAAAATGCAACAACTGGTCGGGACAGGGCCCCGCCGTACCCAACATCATCTAAATATATGTATATATATGCATGCATCCTATTTGATGACTCTGACCAGCAACTCCAAAGAATGGAGTGCGAACATCCCTGCTGAGCTCTGGTACCTTACTGAGAAAGTCACACCAATCCGTCTACCTGTACCTGTAGGCACGATCACAGCGCATAAAAAGCGTCAGTACGAAATATGTACTGAATATGTAGGGCGATAAGTGTAAGCATAAGGAATATAAATAACAAAAGGGGAGATATAGAGGCAACCTGAACTCTGAAGCAAGCCGCTGAGGGCAATCATAACCACAACGTGAATATAACTGTATGCTCGTAAAAATCATTCCTCATGGTGGAGGCTTATAACATATCATATCGTATAATAATATATATCCCTCTGTGGGGTGAGCTCATCATCATATCATCATCTCTGTCCAACTGATCAGTGGCAATGCACAGCTACGTGCCTACCCGGCGGTCTACGATACGACTCGGTAAAGAAAGAAACATGTCTAGGTGCACATATAAGTGCCTACTCGGCCGACTATAGCGCGGCTCGGTAATGAAAATAAATACACATATATATATGTGTACAATGCAAGATTGACCTCAGAAGAGATATCATAAGAAGAGTCGGAGTGACCTATCGTCGTTATCCCCCGACTATCGTTATTATCGCTACGTTCATCATTCTTTAATCAATAGGCCAAATAAATAAAAGTACAGGAAAACATCTTGTTATGAATTATACACGAAGCCGAAGTTAGCCAAACTCTTATGAAATATGACCAACACAACTTTTATCGGAAAGAGTGTGCCAACGAAAGGTTCGTCACCTTGGAGTAATAGACAAGAAGATAAGGATTAACTCAATTGAAGGAAGTACAATCACTCAACTTTGATGTGAAGAGTACCATAACTAATATCATTCTTCATCCGATAAACAAGAGGGATACGAAATGTGAAAGGTACTTTAATACAAACTATTCATGAGAAAAGGGTAAGCTTAACAATTTTGGAACATAATCGACACAAGTTGAACGGAAAGTCTTTTAATCGGTAACCAAAAGGAGATGCGGAACATAATTGGGTACAAGTCATAGATGAAGTATGTGTCAGCTCAATTATCATGGAACGCGATCGATCCAAGTTAGCGGAACAACTTTTCAATGAAAGGTCATTTGAAATCTAGTCATGCCACGAAGAGAAAAGAAAGCCCTACATACCTCGTGTTGCCAATACGATCCAACAACGAACTCGTCGTAACTAGTATGCCAATCCTATAATAGGGTGTACATGAATGAACTTAGATGACGCTAGTATATCGCGTATATCAAAAGATAAATCGATTCTAAAATGAAACGGACAACATTTCCCCAATTCTTTAACGACCACAACTCAATCAACAAAACCAACAACAACGACAGCAACCTCATATAAGCCTCTTTAAACTCGAAACATCAACTTCCAACGATGTACACCAAAACAACCCAATATACGCTTCGTATACGATATCTTTATACACTTCCCTCTTCCAAATTCAAGAACAACAACATCAACCCCGCTTATATTTTAAAAAAATCCAGCCACAATGACTCGAGATCATATTCCAAATCAGTCCACAAAACTAACAACAGCTCTAGTATGTATCCTAACTTCTCTTCCACAATTTCTTTATCTAACAAGTTGACTAAAGACTAAACTAACTCACTCAAGAACATAGAGAAAAGATGTAATCTTACCTCAATCACATAAGAACAACCTTAATCTTAGGATACTTCACCAAGAAGAAAGCTTCAACTTCAACACAAAGTAATCCCGAATTTGCTTTGGAATTTTTGATAGAACCCGTGAACATGAAACCTCAAAATCAGTTGCAGCAACTCGTTGCTTATTAATTTAAAGGAGAAGGAGAAGAAATTACTTGCTAATACTTGAAAGAGAGAGAGAACAAATGCCCTTTTTATTTTCCTATTCACAAATGAATGTGAACGTGGGAATGCCAAAAACATTTCCCCAAAGTGATGTGTACATAGATAAGTAGATATTTTCCTCCATTTAGCCTTTATCTTAGGCGGTGGAAGCACCAACAATTGACAAATATGATTTCCAGAAAATAATCCATATATCCATGATCCTTATCCCCTTTTTATTATATTTATATTATGAAAAATATTCTCTTAAATTATCAAACTTCTAAAGGGTTAATTATATTACCAATAAAACATAAATACTTCATAAAATTAAACATATACTAATATTTCATAAAGATTATGAAATCGGATTTTTTTTTATTTTTATATATTATCAAATTCTATTATTTTTTTTCAACCTTATATCAAGAGTACAAATTTTTATACTTTTAATTCTCAAATCGGTAAAAAGATAACCTTCTTTTCTTATAAGAAAATAATTTCTTACAATAAGGAAAATTCCATTTATAAACTTTCTCATATCATGTGTATAATTTAAAGCATACCAAAAAGTAGTAGCAGTTTTAACTATATAAAATCATACTTATCAATTTTTCACAAAAAAAAAAAAAAAAGGTTTCACTTAACAGAAAATACATTATCAAGGCTATGTATTTAATAGTTTCGAAACTCGTCAAACTTATGGGTCTTACATCTATAACCTCATGTACGACGTTAATCCTCTGAATCCATACTGATCAACTCGTGGCGCATCTTAACGTAACCATACGGGATGTTACACGAACATTTGACAAAGTTATGAAGGTTGAGACCATCTTGAAATGTTTCATCAACAGGACTATTTCCAGTGAACAGATCCAACAAGACAATAGCATAGCTATAGACATCTCCCCATCTTGGTGCAGCAGCTCCCATGCCATATTCTTAAACAAAAATTCAAAAAAGATGGCATTAGTGTTATATGGTTATTATCACATATGATAACTGCAATGTACCTAGTATAACAATAAAGTCACAGAACTATCTTTTGTCAAGTAGTAACTGCACTGTATCCACTATAAAACAATGAAGTCAAACTTTTATTGTGAAATTAAAGTAGCTGGAGTTTGTGGTTAAAAACTCAGTAGTCATACGTGAAATTAACGCTTAGTGTTGTTAGCAAGATTAATGGTCTAGGTATAGAAATCATCATAAAATGATATACTATCGAAGTTATTACTTGGAGCTGTATATCCCATGGTTCCTTTAACCTATGTTGCTTGGACTATCAAAAAATGATGCCGCAACCGTGTCGGATCCTTCAAAAATGTACTACTTTTGGAGGATCCGACACGCACCCGTGTCCATTTTTGAAGAGTCCGAGCAACATAGCCTTTAACCACTAGGGAGCTGTTGATTTTTACGAGCAGTCTCGCCAAATCGAAATCGCTAACATACGCTGTGAGATCATCGTCAATAAGAATATTGCTTGGCTTGAGATCATAATGAATTACTACGGTTGTGCACTGGTAGTGAAGATAATGCAATGCAGAAGCAACATCTACCGCGATGCTTATTCTTTGAATGATATCTAAATTTGCATAGGTAAAGTGTCCTCCTTGAGGGTGCAACCACTTATCCAAGCTCCCATTTGGCATAAATTGGTATATAAGAGCTTTGAAATTGTTTCCTTGGAAATCAGAACTCGAGCATACACTTAGAACCTTAACGAGGTTTCTATGCCGGATGTTCCTTAAGGCTTGGCATTTAATTAGAAAGCTTTTGGATGCTCCTCCCTGGTTGAGATTAAGAACTTTAACCGTGATATGATTCTCATTGGCTCGAGTGCATTTATAGAGCCTATGATTCGTGTTGGAGCTCAACCTAGAGTCTATGATCTTCATTGGAGCTTATTCACCACATTTGGAGCGTTTCAAAGGGCCTCAAGTGTGTATTTCCACACTACATACTTGATGATGATCATTGATGAGAGCCACTCTACGAGCTTCATAGAGGTGGAATCCTTCAAGGTTTGGGAGATTGCTTGGTTGGGAGATTTAGAGCTCGATGTGGCTATTTGCGCAAAGGGGTATTTGTGCAAGTGGCTACTTGGCGCAAGGAAGGTTATGCTTGCAAGAAGGCCACGCATGCAAGGTTGATTAGAGGGCCATCTATGCAAGGAGGGACGTGTTTGGCCATTGAAGGTCAATCCTTGAATTGAAGACTACACTAAGAAGACTAGCTAAACAAGGCCCTTGCCTCATTAATGACATTTTTGTAATAACTTAGTCTTCTTTAGTCTAAGAGTATAAATACTAGACTTAGACATTTCATTTACTTAGATTATGTTGAATTAAGATGAATACTCAAAATTGAGTGATAGTTTGTTTGGTAGTTTAGTGTAGTGCTAATCTAGTGATTAGTGATAGTTAATCATAGTGGATTCCATTGTTGGCTATGAAACCCTTTTCCATTGATTTTCAATAGAGTTGTTCATTTGTGGATTCATTTGGATTACTTTTGGTTGATTATCAAATAATATAGGTTCGTTAGTAGGAATTGATTAGGAGGGTTTAAGTTTCATATACCTAAGTTTGCCTATAATTCCTTTACTAATTGGGTCTTGCTCCTATCCTTTCTATTCTCATCCCAATTTCTTCACTTCTCATCTTTGATTTCTACTCTATCTTTTATTTTCGCGTATTTGTTGTTTGAATCCGTGTCTTTCACAAGCCGGATCGTATCAAACCGCCATATCTACTTCACTCGGTGGAAGAGCTCCTCGATACACTCTACCAAATTTTCCAGTCCCTAGCAAATTCTCTGATGAGAATCCCCTGGTTGCATTGTGAAGCTCCTTGTATGTTATTTTGGGGTGGAAACAGATATCCTCCATCGGTGATGTTGCAGGAAATTCAGTTCTTGAATCTTTCTTCTTTTTCTTCAGTTACATGAAAGTTAAAGTGGAAAACACCAGAATTAAGAAAGAAAATGCTACAACAATTGCCAAAAATGCTACAACAATTGCCAGAATGACCTTAAGTGAAGCATTTTGCTTTCTTGGTTTCCTTGTGTTCTTTACAGGACATGGATATAGATGAAGCTGTGAGATTCCAGCACAAAGGTTTTTGCCTTTGATTTCTACTGTACTTGCATTCTTGAACACCCCATCTACGGGTACCGCGCCTTTGAGATTATTGAATGATAGATTCAAATTAAGTAAAGATCGCAACTTTACCATATCCTGAGGTATCTGACCACATAACTAGTTATTCGAAAGATCTAATACTGAATACCTGTCAACTGACTCATATTAGGAATGGTTCCTTGGAAGATGTTGGACTAAAGATAAAGCTCATTTAAAGAAAAACATTAGCCTATCTCACTAGGTATCTCACCAGACAATCTGTTGTATGAGACATCAAGTGCAGCAAGAAGTTGCAAGTTACCAACATCACTAGGCAATGCACCGCTCAAGGAATTGTACGATAAGTTTTCTTGTTCGCGAAAGGGTAGCAAGCCCGATAAATTGTTTAGGAATCGTCCCGTTTAAGCTATTGTGAGAAGGTCAACTTGTTGAAGAAACTTGAAATTACCAAAACTAGAAGGTATGGTTCCTTCAAGACTGTTATTATGCATGTATAGGTACAATATTTGTGTAAGGTTTCCTAATGTAGAAGGGACCTCTCCAGTCAATTGATTTGATCCCAAGTAAAGCTCTTTCAAAGTTTGAAGTTTCCAAGTGAAGCAGGAATATTACTTGTCAAGAAGTTTAGTCCCGTCCCTACCGTGTTTAAACCGACAAGTTTTTCTAACTCTGCAGGAATGCTCCCGTGTATAGAGTTATTGTAAAAGTTTAGCCAACTCAACTTGGATGATAAGTTGCCAATAGATCTTGGAAACTCGCCAGTAAACTTGTTGTTAGAAATATCAAGATGTTTTAGCCTGCTACAATTCATTAAAGGAGTAAGAAAATTCAAATCATCACTTCTAAGTTGTTTTGAAGGGATATTAAGGAAAATGAGAGCCCTTAAGTTTCCAAAACTCAGAGGTAGGGATCCAATGAGTTTGTTAATTGCTAAATCTAGCTGGAGTAGATTTGAAGCATTGGATAATGAAACAGGTATACGTCCCATGAAACTGTTACCAGCTAAATAGAGTCTTTGAATATTTGGAAAAACAAGCCCCAAGTCCTGCCTCAGGTCACCATGAAAATTATTTTGAGTGATTGAGACAAGTTGAAGCGATGAAATATTGTAAAGCGAAGATGGGAACACACCGGATAAATGGTTTAACGCCACTCTAAATGCTGTCAAGTTTTGCAAAATGGCAACTGTAGATGGGATTTCTCATTCAATATTGTTATAATTCACACTAAGTTCTTGGAGAGATGAAAGATTTCCAGAAGAAGATGGAAAGTTCCCCCTGAGGTTGTTGTTATTGAGATATAGTTTCTGAAGCTTTGATAATGGCCCTAGCCGTGGAGGAATTTGTTCAATAAGATAATTGGGGTTCAGATCAAGACTAATGAGACTTATGCAGCTAGAAAGATTGGATGGTATGTTCCCTTGTAAGAAGTTGAAGCTCAAGTTCAAGTTCTTGAGATTTGTCAATGAACCAAATTTTGAGGGTATTTTTAGAATTGAATGAATTATCTGATAGGTGAAGTGTTTCAAGAAAAGAGAGATTTCCAATTCTTGATGACAAGGTTCCAGCCAATTCCATCCCACTAAGGTCCAATGTAATTACCCTTTGAAGAGTTTTGTCACATGTGACTCCTCTTCACTGGCTGAATGTATTGAATCATTCCAAGATGATACAACATGTTGAGGATCAGAAGTTAGTTTTGATTTGAAATCAAGAAGTGCAATTTTGTCTGTCTCATTCCCAATAATGGCTGGAGAAGCATTTTGTGGAATCGGTAAGATGAGGAATAGTAAGACTACAAGGATTTCAAAGTTCAATAAACGAGTTTGGCTGAGATTTTGAACATGGATTTGAAAAACAATACTAGCCTGATATCAGAGTACCTTAACACTGGGACTTGGTTGAGAGATAAGCAGAGTGTTACTTATGAAGAGAGAGGGATTATTCTGTTGACTAAGTCCTCTCTGAGATGTCAACATTTTGAAGTCAGTAATCAGTCAAAAGTATTTCAAAGAGCATGATACTAGAGATTAGTTTGAATATTGAAGGAAATAAAAATATTCAAAGGAACAATATAAGCACAAGTGAAAGACTCAACAATGGCTATATAGAAGAAATTTATCAAACTAATGAGAGAAGGTAGGAAGCTTTACTTCATAACTCAAATCTCTTGAATCTCATTACAATGAAAATATGTGACAGAACATCCCTATTTATAATGCTAGAAAACCAATATAGACTAGAATTAGAAATCCCATTCCAATATTAACTAGACAAATAAATCCTGACTATATATGAATTAAATAAATACCAAATATCAAATCCTAAATAATTTTAGATTAGTAATATTGGTTTAAGGGAGGGTTTAATTCCAACATAGCCTCCCTTAAACCAAGATCTTCAAACTTGAGCGTGCCATGAACAATATCATATCTGGTAGAAGTCAACCACCTTAGACTTAGGGGCGGAGCTAGGTTGGGCCGAGAGGGTTCATCCGAACCCCCTTAAGCGAAAAATTGCATTGTATATACAAGGTTAAAATTATATTTTATGTATATATAGTAGATTTGAACCTCCTTAGCTTCTTCGTATGGTTCTTTCTTTATATTTTTGAACCCCTTTAGTAAAAATTTTGGCTCAGCCACTGGCAGGAATTTAGCAAAGGGTATGTAAATTTTCTTCTCACTTGTGTTAAGGGTGTGCAAAATTAAATGTATACTCATAATAATAATTTTTAACCTAAGTACACCACATAATTTTTGGCAAAGGGTGTGCAGCTGCCCACCCTTCGCCTGAGGTGGCTCCATCCATGGCCATTGCTTAGACTCTCGAACAATTTCCTGAAATATGTAGCATCGACAAATTTGCGGGTGTCAGCTTCAGTTTCTTTTCAACAGGATTCAAAGTTAATTTGATTTTTTCGATCTTAAACATCTTCAAACTATCATGAGCATATTTTATCCTCTTCTTGTATCCTTTAATGACTAGTCTTGATTGAAAATCATTTGCTTCTTCAATTGTTTTATACTTGGTCTTGTGTGCCCACTCGGCTCTAGTTGACCTTTCAATAGGTGGTAGAGCAGTATCCCCAACAAATAATTTTTCATGCTCCTCAAAACATACAATCTAGGATAATGACTCAAAATTGATTGCGTCTTCAATATCCATAATCATGCACGTCAATTTTGAATCTGGACGCTTAATTATTTTTGTTTCAGTTTTGGGTAGATCATCCAAAACTTGCTCTTGATGAACTCTTTTGCTTATTTCATCACTAGGTTCATCTTCAAAACCTTCAAAAAATTTTTTTTGTGTGATAATGGCGGGTACTTCTATTCCTTTTTCAATAGCCCCACCATATATAGACCAATCATGTATATTACATAGCTCATTACTTAAAACACTAGTAGCCTCTACCAAAAGAGCATCAGTCCCAACTAAATTTTTCCTTTTTATCTATCCAAAAAATCATTGATAAATCAATTTGAACATTATTGGATTCTGCGTTGCAATCAAAGACATCTATACCACAATATAAATTACCTCTACTTTCTCTTCTTTTCTCCACTGTTTCTGAATCATTGTCTTCTTCATTTATTTCTGTCAGATTCGATGACTCTTCTTTATCTTTTGGTTGATAATATTTTGTTTGCAATGCCTCATCCATTATCTCATATGTTTGTTGCTCCAAGGACATCTCATATGTCACCAATTTATCTTCTAGATCATCAAGTCTCAAAGTATTATGATTATGGGTAGCCTCAAGAACTATTTTCTTTGTGTGAAACAGTAATCTTAGAGACAACAATGTCTTTTCAACAACTTTAATTTCTTCCAATACTTTTCCATTGGCCTTCATATCATTAACAATTTCTGTAATTCTTATAAAAAGCTCTTTGACAGATTCTGTTGGTTTCATTTGGACCAACTCATACTGTCTCCAAACCTCTTGAAGTTTGTATCTCTTCACGTCTGCATCACGTCTATGTGATTTCACCAAAATTGTCCAAGCTTCTTTTGCTGATTTTGCATGCAAATATTTGTTATATACATGCAATTGAACCTTGCTATCAGGGCCGGCCAGAGGGCCAAGCCACTAAAGCGGGGGCTTCAGACTCCAAACTTTTTGAGGCCCCATTTTTTTTTCATCTGGTGTTCGGTACCTGTATTGAATTTCCCGATTAATTCGATTTCGAGACACGCAAGGCTGGTTAAAGAGGGAAGCACTCCTAGCAATATTGTTTTGTTCTGAAGCTCGAACCCAAGACCTCTAGTTAAGGAAGGATGAGCCCTAATTTTTATTGAGCCGCCCCTGCTTGGTATTGAGGTAGTAGAATGCCTTATAATTCAATTATATATTTTTTTTCCAATTGTGTAGCTGCTTCACCAGTCAATGTTGTGCCTTACGGTTTCCACGAACCCCTTTTCAATAATAGACCATAGTCCAACAATATTGAAAATATTCTTCATCTGCTGCTACCAACTCACAAAATTATTTTTGCCATCAAACACAAAAACAAGACAATTTGGTAAATATGGAATATCCATAATTTTTTTATATATGTCGGATCTCACTCGAGGTTTTGATCGGATCTCACAAGGGCTCTGATACCAATTTGAAGAAAATAAAAATACTCAAAGGAACAATATAAGAACAAGTGAAACACTCAACAATGGCTATATAGAAGAAATTTATCAAACTAGAGAGAGAAGGTAGGAGGCTTTACTTAGTAACTCAAATCTCAATTCTCACTACAATGAAAATATGTGACAGAGCATCCCTATTTATAATATTAGAAAATCAACATAGACTAGGACTAGAAAACCCATTCTAATAGTAACTAGACAAATAAATCCTAACTACATATGAATTAAATAAATACCAACTATCAAATCGTAAATAATTTTGGATTAGTAATCTTAGTTTAATTCCAACAAATATGGCCATTTAAGTGGGTGTCTCTAGTACCTTTTTTTTTTTTTTTTTTTTTTTTAAAACCAAGAAATCCCAAGGGCTAGTGTGCACGGTTCTAAACTCGATCGATGGATAATGAGTCGGTTCCTCTACCATTCTCCTCTTACGACCACAATTTTATTTGCGGCGTGATTCAAACCTGTGACATTGTAGCGACTTCGAATTTTTTGATTTAAGTATTCAAATCGCGCTAACGAATATTTAAATTATTACGTGCTAATAAAGCTATGTCACGACCCAAACAGCCGTGAGTGGCACCCACACAAATTCCCTAGTGGGCAAACCATCTACTTAACCAACCATCCAAACGATTACCATATTACTTAGCCAATTTTAAAACATTCAAGGATATAACAAATATAAAAATCTCCAAATGTCTAGTCATGCCATAAATAAATAAAATCTGCGGAAGTCTAACTATTACAACCCAAAAATTCGAAAGTCATCGTACAAGGACTCTAAAACATAACTGTAAAGAATGAATAATTGTCTAAAATAAACATAAATGTCTGAAATGAAATAGACATCTAAAATAAGGAAGATCTTCAGGCGGCCTGGCATGGATAAGAGCTCACCCTCGAATTTGTCGGGAACTGGCCTCACGTTAAATATGAGGTCTCATAGATGTCTCTGGATTACAATCTGTACTTAACTAATGTGATTTTAGGTAAGGGTTCTTAGTTATCCTAAAGGGAAGGGGTTAAGCATCCTTTAAGATCTGTTAACTACGGTTAACCTGCCAAACTTAGGTCAATTAAGCTTTTTGAAAAATGAGGCGTCTTGAGCATAAATCTAACTAAAATGACATTTTATAAGTACTACATGACAAAATAGTTTTATACTTAAAATTTCACTAAGTAGACAAATAGTACATGTAATAATACGTTTTGATATAATAGTATAGATTAATAAAGCAGCCACTTGGACATTTAAATGTAAAATGTTTTTCACGGTTTGGTAATCAAAATAAAAAAGCCATTCTTGGCCTCAAGTGCTTAACAGATTCAAAACCAACTTAGCTATAAAGTAAAAAGTCATTTTTTCTTACCCATTGAAGAAGTTTGTGGCTAAACAAGAGTTTTAAAATTTAAAGAAAGTTTAAGAGCTAGCTTCTTAATAAAATGTTAACCTTAAGCTTAACTACTGGGCCACATATAGATATCTTAAACCGGCATAACTAACTGGCATACTTTAAGTTAAAAAAAAATTGCCTTGATTATTAACTAGATGTTATTCTAAATGATCAAGCATGGTTAGATATTCAGATTACTACAAAGGAAGAAATAAATCACCACTAAAGCCATAACACTCATAACAAACAAAAAGAAACAGGAGATATAACACTCTTATAATAAGCAATGAAAGTAGGCTACGGTAGAATGTTTCCCACTTTTCCCCGCCTCTCCCTTCATTTTTTGCGAGAGACGCACGAGGCTAGCTGTGACGGATATTAAGTCTCAATGCGAGACTGCTTGTGGCGGTGAGAGTCTTCATGAAGACTCCATTTTGCTCCGTACATGCGACAAAAATATAGAAGGAAGAAATTAGAGATACAACAAATACAAAGAATATCCAAACCATAGACTTTAAGTAAAATGCATTTAGAATCAATACTCACTACAACAAACAAACAAGCAACTTTAACTAAACATACGACAATGGATATGAGCTTTATTTTCATTTCCTCTTTTGAGCTTTTAATATTGAGTAAGTAGAACATGCTAGAATCCCTTTAATGGTAAAGAGAAGCAGCCATAGTACTAATTTAAGTCTCTAATGAAAAATGTACATGGGTATTATTTCATGCTAATTAGTTAAGTGAAAAATCTAGAAACATGAGTTATAAAGGGAAAAGAAACTTCCATCAAAGATTTCCTAAGATAAATGGCATGCAGAATCGATTCTCATTTGATTATCAAGTTAAATATTTCCTTTTATCAACATTTCTTTCCCCAAGGGAAAATAAATATTTAAACACACAAATATGCATATCGACATAACTTCTGAAAAAAGAAATTATAATACATGGTGTCTAAAGCATGTATTGAATTTTAAAAACTTTAAGACTTGTGTGGCTAAACAAGCTAAGTCTACTGCTCTAAAGTCACTAGTTTATCTGTGTGGGAAATCGAGTCATACAAAACATATAACAGCTTGAAATATGCAACCTACATCCATGATCTATCTCTAAGCATATACTTTCTTGATACACAAATACCATATTTTATAAGCATTGTAAGTTCTTAATTAGAATAGGATCTAAACTTTAAATAAGATCTGATCAATTTTGTTCCGATGAGAAAGAAAAAAAATGGACACATTAAACAGAGCATATTTTCTTAAGCATGATTTCAATAATCTTAAGAGCAGCACTTAAATCATACCTTCCGGAAACTTAAAAGAAATCAAATGAAGAAAATGATTTTCAATAAACTAGTCAAGACCCCATGTTATAGACAAATCACCCAAATGATCATTTCATCAAACATGTAGCATTCAAGTTTTACATACATGGTCAAAATATAAATTTCTTATGATTTGAAAATACAAATGAAAGAAAGACTTGACACATGCTTTTTAAATGTACCAAAACACACAGAATGAAGTGCTGCAATTAAACAACATCAACGTTCTACAAACGACATACCAAAATGTCTTATTTTTACAACATTTAAAGCGCGAGAAGAAACTAGAATTAAAAGCATTGCAAGAACTACTCCAAAATCAGAAACATATTTCTAAGAAATGGAAGTATCGAAAAGAAGGATAAACTGACCTTTCTATGGTGCAGTGAACCACAAAGATGGGTCGAGAAATCTACCCGAGCCCTCAATTTAAGAGTGGCGCAACTAGAATGAAGAAAATATTGGCTAAAGTTGTTGTGAAGATGATGTAAGGCTAAAGAACTTGAGAGGTATTTTTAAAAATGGGCGGCTAAAAGCTCTTCCCTTCAAATGGCTGCTATAGCTTGGTATTTATAGATTCAACTAGGGTTAAGGTTTTAAATTTTTGAGCGGGATTTTAGGTTGTCTTTGAATTTGAAATAAGGAGGTTACCATTCTGCTAGTTTGAAAGTGAGGGTGGTCTGCCATGGGAGAATAAAGAGAACTGAAATTAGAAGCTTTGGAGGGTGTTTGGATTGGCTTAAAAACAGCTTTTAAGCACATTTTAGCTTGTTGGAGTGTTTAATAAATTTAAAAACACCTTTTAAGCTATGTGCTTTTGAGCCAAAATAAGCAAAAAGCAATAAGTTGGGCAACCCTAGCTTTTTGGTTTTTGGCTTAAAAGCTATTTTGTGCTTAAAAGCTATTTTTTTCTAAGCCAACCCAAACACCCTTTTGGTCAGTTTTTGAGGAAATAGCATGTGGAAGAGAAGAAAGAGAAACTTTGGTCTAGAAAGTCAAAAAGTTGTTTTCCTAAAAAATATCACTCTTCACGTGAAGATAGAGGAATTAGTGGTATTTTGTCTCCATACATTTAATGAAGGGCACAAAGATAATGTTACACCTTGAAAAATTTTTCGTTGATGCACAGTGAATAGGCTAATGAAGAACACAAAGTATATGGTGTCTCGATAAGTAAGAAGTAGTGTTTGATGACCTTAAGTAAGATTTCAAAGACATTCGATGTTAGACGAGAAAGATTGCCAAGAGAAGGCAAAGCTTACGATAAGTATCGGAAGGAATCTATGAGTAACGAGTTAAGGGTGACTTAAAGAGATTATTAAGAAGAGTTATAACGTCCCTTATATTGGTATTGAGATGTTAGGCAAGTGCCAAGAAGGTTCCATAAGGATTGGAGATCAAACGAGTCGACGAAAACAAGATCGGAACCACCGGCATTATACGGCCGGACATGCGGCCGTATAAAATACACGGACCGTATGTCCAGTTGTAGGTTTAGCCCGAATGGCATGCCTCACTGGACCAAATATACGGTCCGGACATACGGCCCGTGAAAATTATACGGACCGTATGTTGGTCCGTATATTCTGGTCGGGACAGATTCATGTATTTAATGAGGGATCAAGTTTTATTTCATTTCATTTCCATTTCACTCCCCTTCTCTCTAAAACATCTCTCCACATTTCTCCTACAAGTTTTCAAGAGAATTAGTGATCAACTTCATCAAACCAAGTGAATCAAGTATAAGAAACCCATTAAAGTTCATCCAAGGCAAGAATCCAAGTGAGGGAAAAATCTAGGGTTTTGCTCAAGTGAGATAATTGCACCCGAGGTTCAATCCAACGCCATCTAAGGTAAGTTTTATGATGTTTCCATGTTGTTTAAAGTATTTGGAAGATGAAACACTTGGATTACGTAGGAATATAAGAAATGGGTCAGGAATGGGTGAATAGTATCACTTTTGAATGAATGGTTGGAATAAGTTATGATTCTCGATACGTTATGAATATGATTATGTTATAAATGATATTGAGAGTATGGAAATCGACATTGTATGTGAATGAGCGTATTGTCAAGGTATGACTATAAATGTGAATGAATTGAAGTGAATTGTGAAGTAAGGGTAATGTAGATGACTAAAGGCTATTGTGATGATATTGTGAACGTTATTGTTGATGTTTGGGAGTTGATATGTAATACGAGGGAAGTAGTATAAATAAAGGAGGAGGTTGTCCGAATTTCTCTAGAATTAGTTATGAATGCTAAAGCTACCTATCATCTAATATGAGTATGCACTTCAATGAAGGTAGAACGTGAGCTTTGAAGAAGCACGTACAAGTGATAGAATAGTGGCACAGAAAGGTATGTAAGGCTAACCCTTCTTTCATAAGGCATGGTTTTATTTGGCCAAATGTTCATCTTCTTATGAGTTTACGATACTCTCTAATGATCCTAGCTTGAGAAGCTATTAAGCTTATGATGCTCAATGGTATGATTGTACTAAGTCCCTTATACGACGAGTAATACTCTACGGATAGAAGGTAATGAATGACGATAGTAAAAAGGCTAAAGATAGATATGAGCTTATATGTATGTGTGCCCATGAGAGGCTATTGTAAACACCGAGCTTATATGGCCGGGTAGAATATAATGAATACGTATGTGTGCCCATGAGAGGCTATTGAGAACACCGGGCCGGGTAGAATATAGTAACTATGTATATGTATGTATATCTATATAACGATGCGCGCACACCACTGCCGTTGGGTACGAACAACACTGAGCCTTGGTAGGGCCAGGTACGTGAAACACCGAACCTTCGTGATCGGGTACGCTATATAAATGCTATGTATATGACATCTATATGAGTACGATTATGCTATGTGCATGACATCCATTAGAGTACGAATATGTTAAGGCTATGTAAGTGCCAAGTAAGGGCTATGAATAGGCAATGTGCATGATGTGAGCATGAGTATGAAAGGAGATATGAATATGAGTGTGAGGATAGATACGAAAGGTAAATGAGCAAGAATATGAAAGTATGTACGCGAATACGCAATAGAAATGGAACGTCCCTATGGGAAGCAGGTAAGTGTTATGATGATGATGCTATTGTCCCCCAGCTTATGTTGTTTCATATGTTATTCATTATGCTTCCATATTGATATTGATCATGCTTTACATACTCAGTACATTCTTCGTACTGACGTCCTTTTGTTTGTGGACGCTGCGTCATGCCTGCAGGTGGCCAGGGAGACAGATTTGATCCATAGCTGTATTTTCTCAAGGACTACATAGCAGAGCTCCACTTCATTCGGAGCTACAGCTTTTGGTATAGATTCTTTTGTGTATATATTTATGGGCACGGTGGGGTCCTGTCCCGCCCATGTGTTATAATATGACGTACCTTTCTTAGAGGCTCGTAGACATTGTGTATATGGTTAGATATGTTCGGCCTTGTCGGCCTATATTTTGGGATGTTGTTTTGATCGCCTTGTCGGCGCATGTACATTATATGGGCATAGATGCTATTGATGATATGGATATGTTGTTGCCCGATGAGATTAGAATGATAATAAATGAAAAGCGTGATATAATTATATGGCTCACATAGAATGTGATATATAAGTATGTTGAGGGGTGCCCGGGTGGGCTAGCACCGGGTGCTCGTCGCGGCCCTCAGGTTGGGTCGTGACAGATAATTTTCCTTTGATGAAATAGTCTAGGACTGGACTGGACCTGAGCTTCATTGGGCTTTGTTTTAGGAGCAGATTTTGGGCGCAAATCTTGGACTCCTAGATTCTTCTCAAACTGAATTCGGTTGGATTAATTTCCTTCTTCTCTAATTTAATTTCCCAGAGCTTCTAGACAATTACTTTTCAAACACATAATAATATTAAAATAGCTACGATGATGATAATAATAATAATAATAATAATAATAATAATAA
Organism: Lycium ferocissimum; assembly: GCF_029784015.1. NCBI lineage: Eukaryota > Viridiplantae > Streptophyta > Magnoliopsida > Solanales > Solanaceae > Lycium > Lycium ferocissimum. The sequence goes on from NC_081350.1 coordinate 64,646,577, forward strand.
TAATAATAATAATAATAATAATAATAATAATAATAATAATAATAATAATAATAATAATAGCGATAGTAACAAGTAAAAATGGTAAAAGCTAAGGTATTTTATTTATTACCAATTTAGAAGCTCGAGGAAATAAATCAGAAGAAAGGAGGGTCAAAATTGGGTGTTAACACCCCTTCCTTAATTAACCTCTAGACCAAGACAACCTCCAAATGAACAATAACAAGACATAAGGCAAATCAGTCATTGAAAGAGCTTGTGACTTCAAACTAGCCCCCTCATGAACTAACCTTATCACATGGGACACATGGGACTAGACCACTTATGACTTCAACAGACCTATTTTGACTCTGATCAAAACACAGGACTTTTATCAGGCTAACATATTAACTTAGACTACATCCCAGACCCTCACATAGGGATTTGATGGTGTTTAGACAATCATGATAGACCAGAAAATGCAGAAAGGACATCCCAATAAGATAAAACTCCTCAAACTCAAAACCATAATCTAAACCACACTTAATATACCTTTAGCCACAACTAAACAAACAATGGTGCAAACGGGAAAGCTAAATGGAAGTCTAAGTCAAGCAGGTTCATCAGCTTAATGCTATAGTCTAGATTATATGTAAAGAAAAAGGAGACAACTAGTCACAAGGCATGAACAGAAATTTCGAATAAAAGAGTGAGTCAAAATAACCTATCAAATTGAAACTACCCTCTAGACCACATGAAAAACCTTAGATAAGCATAATGCAGACAGAATCACAACAAGCATATCAAGTTTGAGCTTTGTCCTAAACCACAAACAATCATATTAACCAAGTATAGTATGGACATAAACTGAGAAGAAAGGTAATAGACCAGCACATTAACTCAAACCTCTTTCCTAAACCACACATAATCACCTTGACTAGGTATAATGTAGATATAATCTAGGTATAAAGGTGATAAGCTAAGGCACTAACTTAAATCCTATCATAAACCATACAATTATGCTACCTAAGCATAACACAAACAGAACCTAAGCATAAAAGCAATAAACTACTTAAACTTCATCATAAAATCCCACATAATCTTATTAACTAAACACAACATAAGCAGAATCTAAGTATGAAAACAATGAACTAAAAGACTAACTTAAACCACACATAATCTTATTAACTAAACATGACACAAATATAAAGCATTAAACTAAAAGGTATTTACCTTTTGTGAGTGCAAGCGGGGTCAAGCGATGGATTTGGAAGCTTTTGTGCTCCAATGCCAAACTCAAGCCACCAAAACACCCCACAACAAATAAAAAATAAATTTTAGAACTAGGGAACTGGAAAAAAAAACCTTAGATTTAAAACTAAATTTTTGACTTTGGAACTATTAAGGCTTTAAAATTAGCAATTTTCAGCCTCTTTTCGTTTCCAACCCCCTTTTCTCGAGTTACATACTACCGATGTGGGACTTGTGGATTTACACAAGTCTCACTCACAAAACCAACATATGGTCCAGATCTAAGGTAGAAAATGAAATCAATGGTTCAAATATTTCAAGACTAGCAATAATAATGGAAATACATATAAAATTGGGGGGGGGGGGGGGGTGGGGGTTGTACCTTTAAGGGCCTCTTTGGCCGGTTTTCTAGTGAGAGAGGGACGAAGCTATTAATGCTTTGTCCTCTCCTTCACGTTACACGCTTCCAACGATGGGACAGGACTGAAAAATGGTGCGGGGTAAGTGGTGGAACAGGAGGTGGCGCTAGGGTTTTACCCCTAGCTGCCTCCCCTCTCTTTTTTTGCCCACAGACCCCTACGGTCTTCTAAATGAACTGGTGGGAGGAGTATATACTCCCTCCCATTTTAATCTCTTAGTGGATCGGGTCCTGGTCCATGTTGGACTGGGCCTGGTCCTTTAAAACGTTGGGCCTGGTCCGTTATATATATATACGCACTATGTATATTGGTACATACATGGTGAGTATATATATAGAGGGTCGCGAAAAAATAAAATAGTAAATAAATAAAGAAAAACTAATTATTAGTCCATTAGGACTTAATTAATTTAAAACATGACTCATAAATAAAATAAAAATCATTTTGCAGATACTGGTTTTGAATTAATTCACAAGATAAAAGAAAATTAATCAACTACGCAAACGCACACAGAATCAAGATTTAAAGGGTAAAATGGTCACTTCTTTTAATTACTTAAAGTGCCTTGAAAAATAAAAATGGAATAAAATTAGTCATTAATCTAATTTTCCTTGATCTGATTAATTAAGCAAATAATTATCCAAAAGGAGTTTTTTGCCCCTTTGATTAACTTCAATAAAAAAAAAATTCTTTGAATATCATTAATTTCCACAAAAATTTAAAATTACCCTGGAGGTTTCTTTACCAATTTACAAGGGTGAAATATTATTCCAAAGAATTTCATAAAAAATTACCTAGACCAATTAGGGTACACAGCTGATTTTATTTATTGCCCAAGGACTCTGGGCACTTAAAATAAATTACGGGAGGTCAAAAATTATGGTTTACCCTAATTAGGGTTAAATAGTAGTACTTTTTTCTCAATTCTAATTCCATATTCGGATATGACTAGATTTTCATTACTTTGAGGCGCAGCGAAAGGGCAAGGCTCACGATTGACATTCGAGTTTGCTGTTCGGCCTTCTTGGTAGGTTACAGTTTACCTTATGGTGAGACTTCGATTAGCGAAGCGAATGTTTAGATGATATTTTCGGAGAATGCATGTAAGCCTTCGGGTATGAAGTTGGGATGGATATTGCCTTAGGTTGGGCCCTGCTGTATGATTCGAGGGCTAGCCACCCTGTTGCTTTGTTGTCCTATTTGTTCTATGTACTTGTTGGCTCGTCGCCACATTGAGATATTGGATTCTCATTACTTCCGCATTTCTTTATATCATTATCGTGAGACTTAAGTTATTCTATTTTCTTCCGCTTTGCTTATGTTTTATGATCGTTGGGATAAGAGTTCGCCTACCGAGGTGGGAAAGGTTGGTGCCCGCACGACTTAGTGAAAATGGGTCGTGACATTCTAATATTAGGAAATGTAATTTCAAAAGCAAGAATAATAACGTAGTTACCTAATTGAAGAAAATAAGAAAAAAAAACTAAAAAATGAGCAATTACATGGAATCACAAGAAGTGAAGGTTGGGAATGAGAAGAAAGAAAATGAAAGATAAATAATATACAAAATGTTTTAGGAAATAAAAATATTTTAAACTGTTGAAATAAAAAGAAATTAAAATAATAGAAAAATAAAAAAGAAATTAAAAAGAAAAGAAATTAAAATAAATAGAAAAGAAAATAAAAAGTAATCCTGTAATTACACCCAATTCTCAACCTCCCTTCAGAATTGAAGAGTGTAATTACCCCCTCCTAATTACATGCTGACCATGTAATTACTGGGCCTGACAAATATGTCAAACTGTGTAATTATACCCAATTACACTCAATTCCAATTACATGGGTGGCTTTCCAAATAGGCCCTAACTCAACTTATATCTTCTTGAATATTTTTAAGCACAAAAATAGCCCAGAGATATAAGAGAGAAAAATAGTTTCCATTAGAAGAATTGCATCGTTGAACCATAGTCATTAAATAGAAACAGACTGGTCAAACAATAGTAAGAATTTAGATAGACACAAAGACTAGGAATCGCCATGAATGGAAAGGCTAAAGAAGACTATGAGGAACGCTTGGAGGAAGACGAGCGATCTTTGGTTAGGGATTTTACTAGGTCTGGTATAGCGGTGTTGTCTGCCCTCTCCTTATCTAATGCTGTATGTAGACTTACAATCTGAGCATTCAACTCCTTTTGCTCAAGATCATACTTGACATGAAGCTGATCCATATTTTGCTACTTCTGAAACCTAAGTGCTGCAATCTTATCCCCCTTAGCAAAGAATTTGATGTATTAAGATTTGTCGCTCAACCTCATTTCTTCATCTCGATCAGGGTGGCCAATATCTTCCACGATCCAATAACATCCTTTGAAGTATGATACTCCCAAACCTTAACTGGCACTTGGAAATGCTCAAATATGTCGTCCAACCAGAAGCCATATGCAAGTGCACACTCCTTGTTTCCTTGTTGAGCAATTCCAGCCATATGTTGAAGCATAAGGCTAGGTAGATTGTCACGACCCAAACTAGCTAAGTCGAACGGGCACCTACCTTTCCCACCTCGGTAGGCGAACCCTTATCCCAACAACCTCCAAACATGAATTAATAAATAAATAAGTGGAAGAGATAGAAATATGAAAGTCCGACATAATAATAGATAGAATATGCGGAATAAATCAAACCTCCCCAGGTATCTGTCTAGTCATAAAAGAGCAATTAACTAGATACTATAAGTCTGAAAATAAAAAAATACATCAAATGTCTGAATATGTCTCGGAATATAATAAGACATGGAATAAGGAAGAATCTCCAAGGCGGCGGACGTCCCCGTGTTCACCTGTAAAAGACTTGGCAAAGAATCGATCCGCTATCAGCCACGAGAAACGTATGTTGATCCTACCTGGAACTCTACATTCATAAAAGAACGCAAAGAAGTGCGGAGCCGGACAAACAACAAGTAATCGGTAGGTATCATAGGCCGACTAAGTTTAGCTAACACATATCAAGTCAATAAAGTAGGATAAACAGGTAATCGATCAAGGTATAAGTCAAACACAAGCCAGAAATCAAGTACACATCATCACTTAGGTTATAGCATCTAAACCCAATTGTGTCAAGTCTCAAATACTCAGCCAGAATCCGTATATCACAAATACATCACAAGAATATCACAACAGAAGCCAAGTGCAATGCAATGCCATAATGTATGAAATGTATATGCAATGCAATGCTGTGTATACATGTAATCCGGACGGAAATATCGACGTCTCGGTAGCACAACCCATGGGGGACCTGCGAAGTCCATCCCATGAGGGACCCGCGTAGTCCATGTACTATGTCGCTCCGTAACACACAACCTAGAGACGACCTGTCCACCCTTCACGCCTGCCGACCATCCCGTATCACACAACATAGAATGGTCGCACAATTAGTATAAAACCTCCCAAGTGTTTAAAAAAAAAACATAGGCCACATCGTCACCCCCTGTCAAATGTGCCTTTTATATATATATATATATATACAAGATGAGTGTTCAATGTATGATTCAAGTGTGCAGATGACAACAATAAGACCTTTTATCCACACTCACTCTACTCCGGTACATGACCTCAGATCACAGACTCTCATCTCTATTTCACGATCATCGACAAAGACCTCGGAGGCTACACACTCTCATTTATCATCATCAGTACCATAACCATGCAATATCAATGTATCATGGAAATGAGTATGAATATGATGCAATGCAATTTCAACAACCAATTCAATCCCAAACAGTGCCACACAGGGCACACAAGTAATATCATGAAAAGGCTAAACAATAAGCCTAATAGAACACTATCCTCATATCAAACATCAACAAATAAGATACAACAATATCATGAAAAGGCTACACAAGCCATATAGAACGCTATCCTTGTATCAAACGTCAACAAGAAAGATACTAAAATATCATGACAAGATGTATCAATAGTCTCCAATATCTACTATCCCACGTGGCATCAAGCCAACAACAATAGAAAAAATAAGGCACAACACAACGAGGTTGCTAACCCCAATCACACAATAGGGCCCAACCTAAGACAATATCCAACCCAACTTCATACCCGAAGGTTTACATACTTTATCTGATGATATCGTCTAAATATATGCTTCGGTAAACGAAGTCTCACCATAGGGTAAATCGTAATCTACCTGGAAGGACGAACAACAATATCACCAACAATCACTCCTTAGCCTTTCCTTTCCTTTGAGCCTCGAGATCAAGGAAGTCTAAGAATATTCGAATCATGGAATTAGAATCAAGAAGAACATCAAACAAACCTTACTTCTATTCAAGACCCAAATCCCCAACCTATGGAATAGGGTTTATGAACTAGAAGGGTGAAATTAGGAATCTAAAGGTTCCGACATGAAATTACAGCTCTAGGTGATCAATTCCCATCATTATCAAGCTAGAACAACCAAGAATTACTCAAAAATTTGGATTATATAGAAAACCCCCAAATTTGGGTATAAACCCTAACCTTTAATTCACAACTTAAGCCTTAGGAATGGAAGATTCAAGTTAATATAGTCATTACCCATCAATTCCATGATAACCCATGCCAAACTCATTAACAAAACAAGGTTTTATACTCACAAGTTCATTAGAGGAAGATAACCCTAAACCCACTTAGTTCTCATAATTTTAGGAATTCTAGCAAGGATTAATGATAGCTAGATGAGATAATGAATAAGGATTAGGTAAAGATAATAGATGAGTTTACCTCTAAGAGTTTGCCCCAATAAACCTCTAGAAAAGCTCCCAAGATGAACCACTTTCGGAATAATAAAAGAATGAAAAGACTTGGGGTTTTATATCATTAAATACCCCCTATTGTTCGTTCACCACTTCCGCGGTCACTCGTACGCTCAAATAGCCGCTGTGGTGCACTAGGCATCGCCTCGACGGCCCCTCGAAATGCCCACCATTTGGCGGTCTACTTACCATCGTTGGCGATTGCCAATAACATACCGCTACGGCACCAGTATACGTAAAAATTCCCCCAACTTTTTATAGACTCCACTCGAAATCCCGACTACCGTTCGAAAATATCTGCTCACTTACCATATATGATACCCCCTATAAAAATGAGCTACGAACGCGCTTGTGGTCTCGAAATTTCCATCAGGGGCCCCATTGATGAGTAAACCCTTGAAACCTCCAAACTAACTTTTCAACTCAAGTCCCAAAATGCACCCAAGTGCCTCAGGAGCCAAACCAATCACGCACACAGGTTTTAAATGACCAGCTGGACCTCTCGGAATCGACAGATTCCCGATCAAGGTCCGTTTACCCAAAAGTCAACTTTGGGTCAAACTTTTTTCGCTTTTAAGCCAAATCTTACCAAAACTCACTCAATTCGAGTCTAATACCTCAAAAAGCGTGCCAACAGTCCCCGCTGGTTAAGTATGAGCTAACAGAGCTCGGGAAAGGGTCAAAAGTGTCAGAAATGCAATAACAACCAACCGAATCGTTATATCGTATACCACTAAATAATAACTTGTCCTTGATCGACAAGGTAGAGAATAGAGAAGATAACTGAACCCACAACAACTGGGGATATCTCAACACATACCGGGCTTCTCCTACTATGAATGATTCTCATTGAACAAAGCTGAATCCCAATGAACAATCTAAGTACCGTCGGCATGGTACTTTTTCAAAGATAGAAACACGAAGACCGACGAACACCGACAAAGTTCGGTGAAAAACTAACTTATAGAACAAAGGGTCCAACAATGGGTAATCTCAAACGGCCAATACACTTGGGGCTCACTTGCCCTCCTTCCCAAATCGCATGACACCCTTGTCGGGTGTAACATCACACCTGATCGTTCACTCTACCAATCACAACTCTCTAACTTAGCTCAAGCTCCAGTTCTCATATCTTCGTATTCAAATTTCCCTCACAACTGATCCTCGAATAAACGAATTGCTTTTACTCGAATTCTCTGATTGGATAAAATTAGTAGGCCCCACAAACACTTTTCCAAACCAATGCAATCATCTGAAACATGGTCACAAACCATAGCCCATTCTGGACCGATAAAATACTCTGGTTCCGCTAACTCCTTCTCACATATCTTCTAAAGCCGTTACTCGCACCGCGATTTCTTAGAACTATATGAACACACATACTAAAATTCTGAAACTATAACTTACTCTCGCCAGAAAGAATCCTTGATTCGTCTGCGATCTCTACGCAATTCCATCAAAACTGATCTTACCGGCAGCCAACTTGGCCAGTTCCAAATCTTCTTAAACCTTCAAATCACAATATAGGAGCTATACCACTGAATATCTCGTTAAGCAAACAACTGATCACTATAGAGACCTCTCGCACAACAGTTCCTCCTCAAATCTGTACTAGGCTCATTGTATACCCTTATTCTGTCCAAATAACTGTTCTCAGAAAGTATCATCAAATCCACTAGAAAACCCTGACAAAGCTCGGTAAATCTGTCATACATCAAATTTGAGCCGAAACACTTCGAGTCCTTAGATATCTTTCTGGAAGTGTAATCATAGACCTTTAAGATTAACTCGAACAACGCTGACCCTAAATGAATGTACAACTCTCGAATATCACCAACAGTCATTAGAACTGACTCTGAATTTCGAAACCAATCACAGCCATACCACACATAACAAATCCTGTCTATCACTTTCGACTCCACAAGTTGAGTCCTATCCAAGTTATCTACTTAGTACCGAAGAGATGTACCCTACGATTTCAATCTTCATGTTTCTTAACCTTTACCCGATACGCAAATTCGATACAACCCCGAACTTTTTGACGCAAAACCTGAAGTCTCATATAGTAATTATATAACCATCGAACCTCTCATAGTATCACCTAGATATGCTCGTAAATTCTCCGAAAGTATCCAATCTTACACTGCCGCTCGAAATCTCATGCAATTACCCCCAAGTCTTTAATAACCAAAAGCTCTTACCTAAACTGTCCAGTCAATATTACTTGCAATCATGCTGTATTACCAAGAGTAAGGTCCCTCCCCAAAAATATAACTCTAGCCTCACATGATAGGAATTCCACAATCCTTTCTCTTAAAGTACGCTGACTCATTCACTGTAGAATGTACGAACTTTTCCGACGGTGTAGTACCACGCCACTTCTTATAAATCTCAACGTGTCGGTTCACTGAAATATGCTTATTACTAGCTGCCAATCGCGAATCTCACGGAATTTCCTCATATCACTTTGTCCATTTCTATAGACTTCCTTCCTTAAGCTCACGCAAAGAATCACACCTCGTCTGAATATGAAAGACAATGATGCCACAATCTAGATAGACTCAAGTAATCCCAAGATGTACCTTATTCTTGATTACTCTCGATCAACTATAACTTTTCTTCACTCTTTAATTTCTCAACTTCTACCAGTTCATTTATACCGCTATCGTCTGACCATTACTCGAACCCACTCAGTAGTCTATCACATAACCATAAGTCTCGTACACTAACTGAATTACGTCTGGAGGTAATAGTAGGCCACAACTCTTTCCGTTATAGTTTCCTTAACGATTACCACTCTAAACTGAACACTCTCTAAATCCTGCGTATCACATACAGTCTTACTAATATCCTCATGAATCTCACTGAAGCATCCTTGATCGAGTTGCCTTACTCAATTTCCAAAATGTTATCCCGAACTTAACTCAGTTAACCTATCATCATCTACCATTTCAAGTATCTATGTTTACTAATCCCACACTCAAATCCTTATCGTTACTAGTCCTCGAAGAATCACCTCCTACCTCAATTATCGCATCTGAGAACCTCTAACTATTCGTACGACCACCCTTTTTATTCAATCACATAAGCCGAGTAATAAGACCACTAGTAACAGGGTCTAGCCAATTTTTACACAATGAAAACAAGGTTCCCAACCTTAGTCCACGACTAACCTCTGTTAGTTTATGACATAACCGAATATACCAACTCATCCATACACTCTCAAGCCCACTCTACACTGTACAACTACAACCAAACTCTCACATCACTAACTCTTACTTCAACGATTTCCTTTCTGCCCTTAACCTCAAATACACCAATCAACCTCATCAGTCACACCCCTTACTGCACGTCATGATATAATCTCCCCACAGTCTAAACACGCCTCGAGTACCCATATTACCTCACCTCAAGTCTTACGAACCTTAATACCACCCCGACAACAAGATGTCTCATTGTAGTGCTTCAATTCTCGTATTTCATTTCAAATCACTTTTTATCACTATCTACTAACAAACACTCAATCCACTCGATCCTCTAAACTAATCATCCCTCTAAGCCGAATGAACCATAACAATATTAATGCTTCTTCTTAAATCTAAGTGAAACAACCGGTAACTTCTCAAGCCATTAACTCATCGCATACGCCCGTATTTGAAGTCTTTTCCACCAGTCAATTACCAATCGAACGATGTGCCCATAGCATTCACTTAATAACAGAGTATTCCTTGACGTCAATGAGCTTATATCAAGAATGACCCTTAGCACCAGTTGTAACCTTATCCTGACAACCGTGTCATATACCAATTTTTCCTTTCCCCATCTCACGAAAAGTACTCATGTCCAAGATATTTATGAAGTCTCACTTCGCTATGTGCCTTCCACAAAGTCTTCCTTCCTATCCTTATTGTCAACTTCTTGTCTTCATTCCATGCGATCGCAATTGGTTTGCCCACATTCGATGGTCATCACCAAACTTACACTTGTCCTTACATACCAAAGTCTAATACTTTACCGTTGTTGAATCGTTGACCAGTCATTGGTTCACAAGTGTCACGCACACCATTATAAAGCCTTGACGAAGCTAAAGTCAAACCAATCATATGATCGAGCAACCCACTATTGTAAGCCATAAACGCACTTTGTCACTTTTGGGAAACCCAACGCTGAAACATGGAGACCCTGTAACCTTCTGGACTATCTTCCCATTCCTCACGAACTTTCATAATAAACGAGTCTAATCGCGATTCCACACAGCAACCTAGTCCAATTGCGACTCCATACAATCGAAACCTCAGGCCATCACTAGTGACTGAGTTGGGTCACGCGTCCGAATCAGAATAACATGTCTCGTACCATACCACGACACGTCATGATTAACCATTCGCGTATGAATTTAAGGATAAATTTTCATCTTCCAAGGATGATCAAGATAAGAAGGTTTAGATACCAATTGGAATCAACCAGATACCAATTTGAATAAAGTCGCATGAGAGAATGAAAGAATTCGATGTTTCCTAAATGTCTTATAGCCTTTCGCAGATAAGTACGGAGCTCATCATACCGATCCATAAGACTCTTTGTATTATAGACCGGGCAACCTAGGGCTCTGATACCAACTTATCACGTCCCAAAATAGCTAAGGCGCGCGAGCACCTACCTTTCCTACCTCGGTAGGCGAACCTTTATCCCAACAATCTCAAATACATGAATTAGTAAATAAATAAGCGGAAGAGATACAAATACGAAAGTTTGACATAATAATAGATAGGATATGCAGAATACATCAAACCTCCCCAGGTATCTGTCTAGTCATACAAGAGCAACTAACTAGATATTATAAGTTTGAAAATAACAAAATACATCAAATGTCTGAATATGTCTCGAAATATAAATAAGACATAGAATAAGGAAGAATCTCCAAGGCGGCGGACGTCCCCGTGCTCACCCTGTAAGACTCTAAGCAGCAACTCTGATCCGCTATCAGCCACGAGAAACAGAGGTCGATCCTACCTGGAACTTTGCATTCATAAAAGAATGCAGCAAGTGCAGGTCAGTACAAACAACAAGTACTGGTAGGTATCATAGGCCGACTAACTTTAGCTAACACATATCAAGTCTATAAAGTAGGATAAACAGGTAATCGATCAAGGTATAAGTCAAACACAAGCCAGAAATCAAGTACAAGTCATCACCTAGGTTATAGCATCTAAACCCAGTTTTATCAAGTCTCAAATACTCAGCCAGAATCCGTATATCACAAATACATCGCAAGAATATCATAATGGAAGCCAAGTGTAATGCAATGCCATAATGTATGAAATGTCTATGCAATGCAATGCTGTGTATACATGTACTCTGGATGAAAATATCGACGTCTCGGTAGCACAATCTATGGGGGACCCGTGAAGTCCATGTACTATGTCGCTACGTAACACACAACCTAGAGACGACCTTTCCACCCTTCACGCCTCCTGACCATCCCGTATCACACAAAGATAGAATGGTCGTGCAATTAGTATAAAACCTCCCAAGTGTTTTAAAAAAAACATAGGCCAAATCGTCACCCCCTGTCAAATGTGTTTTATATATATATATATATATATATATATATATGCAAGATGAGTGTTCAATGTATGATTCAAGTGTGCATATGACAACAATAAGAGCTCTTATCCACACTCACTCCGCTCCGAGCATGACCTCAGATCACGGACTCTCATCTCTCTTTCACGCTCACTGGCAAAGAGCTCGATGGAAATGAGTATGAATACAATGCAATGCAATATCAGTAACCAATTCAATCCCAAACAGTACCACACAGGGCACACAAGTAATATCATGAAAAGGTTACACAATAAGCCGTAATTGAACACTATCCTCATATCAAACATCAACAAGTAAGATACTACAATATCATGAAAAGGCTACACAAACCATATAGAACGCTATCCTCGTATCAAACGCCAACAAGTAAGATACTAAAATATCAACAACAACAACAACATACCCAGTGATATCCCACAGTGTGGGGTCTGGGGAGGGTAAAATATACGCAGACCTTACCCCATCTCGGAAGATAGAGAGGCTGTTTTCGAAAGATACTAAAATATCATGAACAAGATATATCAATAGTTTCCAATATCTACTATCCCACGCGGCATCAAGCCAACAATAATAGAACAAGATAAGGAACAACACAACGGGGTGGCTAACCCCAATCACACAATAGGGCCAAACCTAAGACAATATCCAACCCAACTTCATACCCGAAGGTTTACATGCTTTCTCTGACGATATCGTCTAAATATATGCTTTGCTAAATGAAGTCTCACCATAGGGTAAACCGTAACCTACCTGGAAGGCCGAACAACAGTATCACCAACAATCACTCCTTAGCCTTTCCTTTCCTTTCCTTTGAGCCTTGAGATCAAGGAATTCTAAGCATATTCGAATCATAGAATTAGAATCAAGAAGAACATCAAACAAACCTTACTTTTATTTAAGACCCAAATCCCCAACCTATGGAATAGGGTTTATAAACTAGAAGGGTGAAATTAGAAATCTAAAGGTCCCAACATGAAATTACATCTCTAGGTGATCAATTCCCATCATTATCAAGCCAGAATAACCAACAATTACTCAAAAATTTGGATTATATAAAAACCCAAATTTGAGTATAAATCTTAGCCTTTAATTCACAACTTAAGCCTTAGAAATGGAAGATTCAAGTTACTATAGTCATTACCCATCAATTCCATGCTAACCCATGCTAAATTCACTAACAAAACAAGGTTTTATACTCAAAAGTTCATAATAGGAAGATAACCCTAAACCCACTTAGTTCTCCTAACTTGAGGAAGATTCTAGCATGGATTAATGATAACTAGATAGATAATGAATAAAGATTAGGTAGAGATGATAGATGAGTTTACCTCTCAGAGTTTGCCTCAAGAAACCTCTAGAAAAGCTCCCACGATGAACCATTTTCAGAATAATAAAAGAATGAAAAGACTTAGGGTTTTATATCATTAAATACCCCATTCATTGCCCGTTCACCGCTTCCGCGGTCACTCGGTTCCAAATGGTAGTTGCTTTGGCGCATTAGGCATCGCCGGTAGTGCCTCGCAAAATACCCGGACCGCTTTGGCGGTCCACCTACCACTTCAGCGGTGTTGGTGCCGCTGAGGCGGGCACCAGCAGGTACACTCGAAAATTCCCCAACTTTCATAAACTCCACCCAAAATCTCGACTAAGGCTCGAAAATATCTTCTCACATACCATTTATGCTACCCCCCAATAAAAATATACTACGAATGCGCTCGTGGTCTCAAAATTTTTATTGGGAGCACAGACTGAGTCACCCCCGAAACCTACAAACTAACTTTCCAAACCAAGTCCCAAAATGCACCCAAGTGCCTCAGGAACCAACCAACCACGGACACAAGTTTCAAATGACCATCCGGGCCTCTCAGAATTGACAGATTTCTGATCATGGTCTGTTTACCCAAAAGTCAACTTTAGGTCAAACCTTTTTTTCTTTTAAGCCAAATCTTACCAAAGGTCACTCAATTCGAGTCCAATGACCTTGGGAAGCATGCCAACAGTCCCTGTGGGTCAAGTATCAGCTAACAGAGCTTGGGACTGGGTCAAAAGGGTCGAAAATTCATAGATTTATTTGAACACCAGAGTCGATTAGTTTCATTAAGGCCATGTCCAGAAAGCTAGCTTCACTCCTGCCTTGACCTTCGAAGAATCATCTTGTAAACTATCTCAACGTACAACTGATGCAATTTGACCATTCCTCTTTTCTACACCCTTTTGGACCTTGCAGTATTGGGGTTGTTAGATAGTTTCCTGGTAATTTCCATAATTGTAGCCATGTCATTCAATGGTGGGCATTCACTGTTCACATAATGTGCCCTTCCTTCTGAAGGCACATGTAGGATTTCCCAACACCTGAGTGTTAAGTGTAAACTGTAACCCAAGTATAGTGCTGGTCAGTGTAGTGTCTATGTAGGAGGCATTGATATAGAACTCAGTAACCCCCTCCCTTTCCATTTTCCTCCCCTATTCTCTAGGAAGAAATAAATTGTTCCATCCCTGGGGAGCCTTCTTTTCCAATAGGGTATGCATCTCTAGGTGCCCAAGACAAGTAACTACACTTCCTCTCAACACAGTTATTGATTGAAACTGAATAAGCCTTTCAGCTGCTGGGGTTTTCACTTCAGTTATATCTCCATGGGGCTACAATCTCATCACTTTCATCATGCCTAGAAGAAGAGTATACTTCTTCTTGTCTTTATGACTTCTCATCTCTTAACTTAGTCTGAGATAGACTTCCCTTGTGATGAGCTCTTCTTTTCAACAGATGGCTGGGATTTTGTGTTATCTCTAGCTTTTCCTCTTCTTTTGGAACTTTCACCACGTGTCTCAGCCCTTTCTGCAACAATCTCAGCTCTTGTGCTAATAAGTTTCGATTTTTTCTGCTGGCTTGTAAGGCTTTTTCCAATTCGACCTCAGCCTGCCTCTTCTTGTTTCTAATGTGAAGAGTCCTAGATAGGACTTGACTAGCCTTCTTTTAAGCATCACGAATAGGTTTTACCAGATATGTTTCTCAGTCCGGATCTTGACCTTTTCTCTGTCAACTGAGCTATACGAAGCTCCTCCTCATCATCAACTGTGTTAGCACACGTTCCTGGAATAGGTTGTTCAACTTGTTCCATGAACGCAACGTTAGTCATATCTAGAATAGGTTTCTTAGCTGCTTGCTTCATCACAAGAGTGTCTAATGCTTCTTGCACCTTCTTGGCTTTTTCATTTCCTAGATATACGAAGGCATCAACTGTTTCTTCTTCAGCAGATTTCTTATCACCACTTCATCTACATTAGTTTCCATTATATCTACTTTATCAGCTGCTCAATCTCATTCTCCATTGTCACAACTTTCTCCAAAGGAACCAGATTTCTCTTCAAGGTTCTGCATTTATTCCCTCTTACATTAGTGCTAGTCAAATTCTGGATTTTATCCTTCAAACTTGATTCCATACCTTCCTTTATTTTTTCTACTAGGGATCCTCTATACACATCAAGTGTTTCAAGGTTTTTTTTCAGTGACAGAGTTACAAATTTGATCAATTTTTGAACACCTTGGGCTGAGTGGTACATTTGTGAAATCCATTCTAGTCTCGTCTGTTTGTAAAGGGTCAGATAGTACTAGGGTTTCATTTGGATTTAAGGTTAAAGGAGTATGCATGTAAACCACCCCGTTGGCTATTGTCTTAGGTTGGGCCTTTTTGTATGATTTGGGGGCTAGCCACCCCGTTGTGTTGACTGAATTATCTTGTTCCATTTACTTATTGACTTATTGCCACGTTGAGACATTGGTATTTATGATGAGTGACATATCATGAATGATTGTAACGGTTCACTTTTTACGCGGTGTTAAGGCATAAAAGGCTACTACGAACTCGTTGGTTCTCTTTCGGACTTTGTTTTAAAACCTTCGTAATCCAGAGTTCTAGGTAAGAGTTCTGATGATCCCCTGGGGAAGGCGTTAGGCACCCCAGTATTAAGGATTCGTACAATACGGTTGACTATTTGCCTGAACTATCTATTTTATGTTTATTCCCGCATTTAAATAAACTGTCATTTTGTAAATTGCATATCATTTTGGAAAGAATTTGAATATGTCCCCCTTTGCATATCATTTTGGAAACAATTTGAATATGTCCTCCTTATATACAGGGTATCGTAGTTTTCGGATTTACAATATCCGTGTATAAATAGTCTCCTTTTATATATGTAAGGAGTATATTTTATTTCATACATGAAGAGAAAGGCGAAGTTTTTGATTTTTTCATAGTCTTAAATTTATGTCATACTCATACTTTGGCTCGTGTCGATCCGTTTTGGTACGTTCAGCCTTAGCCGGAACTTTGTATTACAATTGGTTTTGATGTTATAAAAAAGAGCATTTTTGTATGTTCAAAGGAGTATATCTTGGCTGTATATACTCATTTTTATGGACTTTTCCTTGGCCCAACACTGCAATCATAGGCAAAGCTTTGGTTCTGTTTTAATTTTCAGAGAAAAAGAGTTGTGCACATATTCCTTTTACCCAATTCTGGTCCTTGTTAGTTTTAAAAAGGCTTGAGTATGGAATTGGTCCAGTTTTTCTTAGAATAATACAAAGCTGGCTTTTGATTAAGGATTACTCATGGGCTAGGGCCCCAAATTTTGTTTCAAATAGTTGTAAAAGATCTTCTTCTGTACAAACTTGAGAAAAAATGAATTTGTTTAAAAGGGCTTGTGACTTTATTAAGTCCTAAGAATGCCTTTGTTGTCAATAATCTCTTTTAGAATGCCTTTGTTGCCAATAATCGCTTTTACCCATTTGGAGTTTAAAACCATCAAGTTCTATTAAAAAGGGAGTTTCACAAAATCTCGTTTTTATACTTAATACTCAAAAACCGTTGAATTTCCATGGGGTTTTGGAAATTCGTTAGGGACCTAAAGTCATCTAAACGGTATAAGCACTGTTTTCCTAAGACGACTAATTCTAACGTTTTCCACTATAATATGAGTTTGACTCAAATTACAAGTACATTAAAAGCTTTAAATAAATAATGCAAATGAAATGAAATAGAATTAGACTAGGGGCGTACCAAGCCCCTAGTTTAGCCATTTTCACCCATGTCTGAGCTTTTTGTGCCCAATCTAAGACAATATCCAACCCCAATCATGAGTGTTCTCATTTTCATTTTCCTTCTCAATTAAGTCCGCCTCAGGTTGTAAAACATGCTCATTTGTGAAGGAAAATTGGTTGGTCTCAACATTGAAACGTCTTCCGCCATTTTCTTCGTCCTTGATTGTCTTCATCAAACTGTTGAGTGACTCTTTTAGTGAAAGTGGAAGTGGAAAAGGCTGAGCATTACATTCAAATCTGGGGGGTGCAGTTGTGCGAATGGGAGAATATCCTTCATTGGATGAGTTGTTAAGGTCATAGCTCTCTAAGTCTTCATTGGATGAGTTCATAAGGTTGTAGGCCTCTGAGTTTTCATTGGATGGGTTCTTAAAGTCGGCTATCATTTCCTTGACGCCGTCAATTTCTTGTTCCATTTGTGCCACCTTGGCCTCAAGCTTAGCAATTTTGTCTTGGTACAACTCAAATTCTTATCCGTCAAACTCATCTTCAAGTAGGTCAATCACAGTGATTTGGTTGGCCATATCGTCCTTGAACGCGTGTTGCCTTTGGTGTTCCACTTAAGTCTACCTTTGGAAGAAAAATGAAATATTTGGTAAGCATAGAGTAGGTATGATTAACGTGAGACAAGAAAGTATTAAAGGTTAAGAGTGAATCTTGGAAATTTGTGCCTAAGAAGAAACTGATAGAATGAGTCTTATAAAGGATATGCTTTAAAAGAGGCCAAAGAAAACTTGGTCCTGAAAACATTTGGGTGTATGTTTGGATATGTGATAGACAATCTTGGGATTAAGGTAGAAAAATTGTGATTGATCGAGCGCATGAGAGTTGAGCTTAATATACCCAAGAGTTACGAACGGCTCTACAATTTATTTTAGCACTGGCGGGTTGCAAAATGTCAAGGATGGGAGACTTATGAGATTGTTCCTCGACTTGCATGCCAAAACTTGAAATTAATGGGTGCGCGAAAATAAAATCTCGACGACCCAAAATAAGAATGACGCGATTAAACGAGTCAAGATTCCTCAGAAATGAGGTACTTGAAAAGTCGTTCTTGAACAACTTGATGGCAAATTCGAATAAATTTCAACAAGTGCCATTTGATAGATTGTGCAAATAAATTTGGACATCTACAAATTTAAGAAGCGATAAATGGTGAAAAGTGAGAGAATTTGAGAGTATAAGTAAAAGTTTCATGACGTACATCGAGCGCTAAATAGATCCTACGAGGCGCAGAACTAATGGGACAAATTTTATGTCATTTAAGATGGAAGATCATACCTGTAAAAGAAGGACTTGGAAGATTTGACAAGGTAAAATCTCTAGAACTCGAACTTGAAGCGAGTTCAATTATTTTTTTAGAAGAAAAATAGATTTGATAAACTAAGGAAACAACAATGGTAAAAACAATTATAAGAGGCTATGCCTATTAAAAAAAAAAGGTTCGAACGATAAGAATTAACTTCAAATACTGGCAAAAGAAATTTTTTTGAGGCTAGTTCATGGATGCGAAAATCAGGAAATTTAATAATTAAAGACTTCTGACGATTAGAACTTTGTCGAATAAAACCTCCTACTTTGTAAAATAGGAGATCATGCTCGAAAAATGGAGGTATAGGCACTAGGAATGTGAAAGATCTTAAAGGTGCTCTAGAGTTGCTAAAGTGCGCTAAGTGCGGAATAATTTGATTATTATTATTTTTAAAAATTGTGAAGATGATGCATAAAAAATAATTAATAAACAATATGCAATTATATGTCGGAATAAAGAGATAAGCAAATATGAATTCAATTTTTCTTCTGAAACAAAGATGATGTTAGAAAATATCAAGTAAAAGCACGTTGCAAATAAATCCAAGAGCATATTGGAAATAAATTCAAGCATATTGCAAATAAATTCAGGTGAAGAACTTAGCAAGTAAGCAAACAAGGTTTATAACACAAGCATTAACACGTCTTAATATACAAGGACCTCTTTATGCCAGAGGTAGGCCTACGTATATTTGAAAGACGAATGTGCCATTATATGTCATCCCATTGCTTTTTAATTAGTTAAACAATTCTATTTTCAAAATGAAGTACAAAAATATCTTTAAGCTCTATTACATGCCAAATGAAATATTTCCTAATCTACGTAAGCTAAGTGCACTTCTTCGTCGCGTCCAAACTTCTTCATCCATATAAGGTGCGCCAAGGCTAGTCTTCAATCCACGAAATCTTGGGATCGTCATGATTAGTCTGCATTACAAAAGAGTTAGACAAACCCGCCCTCCTAAATTTTAATTAATTTAGAACAATGGTCCATATTTTGTCACAATCAACCTTCAAATAATGCACACATACTATGATAAGCGTCGCTTGGGGTCGTGAACCCACTTGGACATTTGGGTAAGATTTACTAATGGACTTAATATACCAAGGATATTAAGCCTCCTAAGTTTAATGATACATGCCCTTAGGAAAAAGGTGTTGTTTTAGTTCTATCCTTAGTTTTTCTAAGATTTGGTTGACTAGACTCAAGGTTCGCGAGCGGACTACTCAAGTGAGAAGGCTACGCGGTCACACGGAAATTCGGACACCCCGCGCATATGCCAACTCTCCTAAAATTTGGGATTTTAAAATAAATTTGCGGGTGCGCAAAACACACCTCGCGTGTATGTGTGATAGTGTGAATTTTCGGAAGTGGTGGAAATATGAACGGAATGACAGTTAAAGAAAGTAGTAACATATTATTACATAGAAAAATTCACATAAGGAAATAATTAAAGCAATAATTAAAATCACTAAAAAAAACAATTAAATAGAAACAATTAAAGCAGCAATTAAAAAAAAAAAACCCCAAAATATCCAACAAATTATTTATTAATCTAAGTTTGTTATGGTTAAGAACCTAACGTCCCCAGCAGAGTCGCCAAGATGTTCTACCCAATTTTAGCTGGCGTCAAAGTAGATTACATGTAACAACCCGATATTTTTTTCGAGCAAATTTTAGAATTAACCCCTTTATTGTGGTTTGCTTAGTTTTAACCATTCACCTTCTGAAGTAGGTAAGTAAGACATAAATATTTATATGTATACAGTTTAGATATTTATAGGTACAATAAGGTATGAGATGTATTATTATATTTTCTTTTTTTTGCGATCAGTGGGTTGAAGGAGTTGTTAGTTAAGTGCAATTGTTTAATTAATAATAAATGACTTGAGTAGTGGGCCAAGCCCATCACCCCTCTATTCACGTAATTTCCCTAGAAGTATGTGGTGAATGGAGGAACCTATTTATTCTACCTAGTCTACAGATTGGCTGGAAAAAAAATAAGAAGAAGAAGAAGTAACTGCTACTTTATTTTATGTGAGGGGAAAGCCAGAAGCATCAAAATAGTAGAATTCCCAACAATTTCAGGTACTACATTTAATTCCTTCCATAGCTTCACCTTTGTGATAATTGGTTTATAGTACTTATGGTGATAGTTGATAATTAATTAATGAACTTAGGGTATATTCAAGTTGTTTCCAGAGAAACTAAAACGTGGAAACCTTTTTATTCTACGTTAATTTTCCCAATTGACAAAATCTGCCAAATTAAGATGATTGAATAGTTGTTGTCAAATATATTTATTTATATATAGGAAGGCTATGTTTCATGAATGAACTAGGATGAGTAGTACAATTAATTCTTTATAGAATAATGCCAAGAAGTCTTCTTTGGGGGACAATATGATTATGGGAGACATGACTGTACTTATTAGGCATTGGGAATAGGAATATTTTTTTATAGTGGGCAGTACCTTCCTAGATTATATTTCTACTTTGCACAGTGAATTCATTTGGCAATAGGAACTATCGTTGAGTGGTATTATAGACTTGGACTTTATAATTTCGTGTGTTAATACATGATGGGTAATTTAGCAGAATCTCTATCATATGTGGCTGAGTATCGTTTTTGAGGTTTTCTTTTTGTGTCAGTAAATAAGGGGTTAGTTAACTATTAGCAGGACAGTTAACGGACTTTGAATCCGAGGTTATCTATAATAATGGGTTTAGTTTTTTTTTGGACTAATTTGGACCCATTATTTACGTTATTAAATAGATTGAGGCTATTGGAGATCGTTTGAAGAGATTTTGGCGTTTCAAGAGAGGTTTGCGTTCCGGTTAAAAGGCAAGTGAGGCTTTAACTCTTAGTTTACTTGCTTTTCATAAAAAACATATGGTTTGTGTTGTATGTATGCATTTAAACCATTTAGTTCGTGTGAGTGGACAAGCATGATCTAAATTGGATAATTTTCAAGTTTCTAAAGTAATGACCGTATGAGTCCTTTAGCGTAATTTTGCTTAAATAGATAATATTTATATAAATGTAAAGTATAGAAGTGGTATTGATAGGATGTATGTTGCACTTATCATATCTTCAGAGCGGCATACTTCCACAGGTCCCATTGATGTTCGGTGAGAGATAGATGCTAGAATTTTAAGTGACCCGAGTAAGATGGGGTAATGCCCTCTCCGGAAGACGGGGTAAGACATAGACAAATACCTACTATGTCCCGTGAGCATACATTCAGATTCAGTGTATTTCATGTATTGCTCATCCGGGTAAGATGGGGGTAAATAATGCCCTCTCCGAAAAATGAGGTAAGACATAGATAAATACATACTATGTCCCGTGAGCATAAATTAAGATTTAGAGTATTTCATGTTTGCTTGTTTATGCTTCATGATTTTAGCTTTAGCTTCAGTGTTTGTATATATTTAATATACTTGTACTGTGTAATTGCTTTTATGCATTATCAGGGATTTCAAAAACTTGCCCCCGTGAGTGTCCGAGAGTGTCGATGATCTTGTTGGGTCTTTTTAGACTCACACTTGTTGATGTTGTGTGTGTGCAGGTGTGGTTAACGGTGACCAGGTAGCCGATACTTGATTCATTCCAAAATTGTCACCCGCCCCCGAGGTGAGCCACCATTAGATCATGACGACCTCTTCTTCTTTAGTTGACTTAGTAGTATTTCGAGCTACGTCTCGTACTTTTATAGTCAGACTAGTAGTTCCATGACTTAGACATTTTATGGGGTTTATGGGCAAGACTCAGTATTTGTATTTCGTTTCCGCACTTTTCTTTATATTATGAGACTTTGTGTACTATTCATTTTATTCGTTAATTTTCGCATGATTAGCTTAGAGGGTTCGCCTTATGAGTAGAAGCTCGACAGGTGCCCGGTCACGGCCTGAGTGTCAGATTTGGGTCGTGACAAACTTGGTATCAGAGCACTAGGTTTCAAGTTCCTTGAAGTCATGGAACGATGCCTAGTAGAGCCTTGTAGATCGGTACGGAGACATCTGTACTTATCTTCGAGGGGGGTACCGGCTCGGTATTTTAGGAAAAAAATTCCCTTCTTTCTAATTCTTATCGTGCCTTTAAGGTTGAATAAGGAATTAACCTTTTTCTTGTTCCGGAACGTACGGCTAGGACTCGATCTTCGGCATACGCGGGCGAGGGGTGCACCGGTAGCACGGGGATGGCGGTCACGAGGACGGGCTCCGGCACGACAGTGCTATGCCTAGAGATGGGACCCCCGGCCGCCGGCGGGCACCACCCGAGCTTCCCAAGAGGAGATGTCATGGACATACCGGCGGCGGCCCGGGTAGAGGGAGTTACGTTTCGGTACCACTAGCTATTAGTCGGATGGTTTCGATTTTGGAGGCTATTGTTCCTCGTCTCAGCGGGGTTATGCCTCCAGCTACTTCTCAGACTCAGGAGGGTGTGGGTGGTCAGACACCAGCCACTCTTACCACGTAAGTCAGGTTGCACGATTTTCGACACCACCACCGCGCTTTGGCTCCACCTCCGCCGAGGTGGTAACACGGCCCGGCTTCATCCAGGGTGCTGCTTTGTTCTTGGTAGGAGGGCAAGTGCTTTGCGAGATGAGCTTAGAGCTTTCATGGGTTTTGGACCACCGAGCTTCGATGCCACCCCTACGTCGGTGGGTCCCCAGAGGTTCATAGACAGGTGTGAGAAAATTTTGATGACTCAGGGTATCTTGCACACTCACGGGGTTGACTTCACAGTTTTCCAGCTTTCTGGATTGGCAGAGTCATGGTGGATTACTTTGAGTCGTAATAGGCGTGCAAATTTGCCCCCACTTACTTGGGCCCAGTTTGTGACACTTTTTATGGACAGGTTCCTTCCTCCTAGTCAGCGTGATGCTTTGCGCGATCAGTTTGAAAAGCTTCGTCAGAACGACATGACTGTGGCACGCAGATGCGTAGTTCACCGTGTTATCTTGTTATGGTCTTGAGATCATTCCTACTGAGGAGGATCGGGTCAGGAGATTTGTGAATGGGTTGATAAGGTCCCACCGTACCGCCTTAGCTATCGAGGTGTGGAGGTCTACCTATGATCAAGTTCTAGATAGTGCTATGCGTCGAGAGGGATACTATCTAGAGGACAAGACTGAGTGAGAAGGGAAGAAGTCGCGTACATCAGTGGTATCTAGTTTGGCTCCATTTGGGAGCAGGGGTGTTCAGGGTAAGGGGTTATCTAGACCTCCTCAATCAGCTTCACATAATCATTCTCAGGACTCACCTAGTTCTCGGTCGGCCGGCGGGGCGGGGCGGCAAAGAACTCGGAGTCGTAGTTCTTTTCAGAACAGGGCTTCTCGTTGTTCTTCTTGTGGGAAGAACCATTCGAGCGATATGTGTATGAGGGTTTCACCGGATGCTATACTTGTGGGAGCAGGGTCATTTGTCTTTTGCATGTCCAGAGTTATGGCGCGAAGGGCACCGGCAGGTGTCGTGCAGCAGGGTGCCATTGCGGCCCCACCTATAGCTGCACTCCACGAGCGATGCCACGGGCGAGCTGGAGCACTAGACAGGGTACTCGGGGTGCGCGACGGTGGGTGGACAACCCCGTTTCTTTGCTTTGGCCTGACAGGATGTTGATGCGTGACGATGCGGTAGTCCTTGGTATTCTCGCGGTTTGTTCTCATCCGGCATTTACCTTGATGGATCCTGGATCACTTATTCTTATGTGTCCCCGTTCTATACTTTAACTTGTTTGGAGCGGGTACTCAATTACATATATGCGCCTTTTCTAGTATCTGCCTTTACTGGGGGAGTCTATAGTGGTAGATCGAGTATATCGTGATTGTATAGTATCTATTTAGAGTACAGAGACGTTGGTGAATCTTCACCAGCTTCAGATGATCAGTTTTGATGTCATCATGGGTATGGATTGGTTGGCAGTCTGTTATGCTACACTTGATTGTCATAACAAGCTAGTTAGATTTGATATACCTGGAGAGCCGAGATTAGAGTTGAAAGGTACCACAGCCGCTCCAGAGAAGCGGATCATTTCTTATTTCAGGGCCCGCAAGTTGATTAGCCAGGGCTGTTTGGGATTCATAGCCACGGTTCGGGATACCGAGCCGAGACGGTAACTATAGATACGCATTCCGGTTGTACGGGACTATCAGATGTATTTCTGAGGATTTGCCGGGGATTGCCTCCCACCCGAGAGATTGAGTTTTGCATAGATACTACCGGGGGACTCGGCCTTATTTCTATTCCCCGTATCGTATGGCACCCGCCGGAGCCGAGGGAGTTGAAGGCTGAAGGAGCGCATTCGGGATTTGCTTGATAAGGGCTTCATCGGGACCCGTGTGTCACCTTGGGGTGCTCCGCATTATTTGAAGAAGAAGGATGGTTCCACGCGAACGTGCATTGACTACAAGCAATCGAACAAAGTCACCATCAAGAACAAGTATCCACTACCTCGTATAGATGATTTATTTGATCGACTTCGAGGCGCGGTCTATTTTTCCAAGATTGACTTAAGATCGGGTTACCATCGAGGATCAAGAAAGAGGACATCTCTAAGACAACATTTCGGACTCGTTATGGCCATTGTGAGTTTTTGGTCATGTCCTTTGGGCTTACTAACGCCCCGGCAGCATTTATGGATCTTATGAATCGAGTGTTCAAGTCTTTTCTCGACACTTTTGTTATAGTATTCATTGATGACATATTGATCTACTCCCGTAGCCGTATTAGCATGAGGGTCATTTGAGGGCGGTGTTAGAGAAGTTTCAAGAACACAAGCTTTATGCCAAATTCTCGAAGTGTGAGTTCTGGTTAGATATAGTGGCATTTTTAGGTCACGTAGTTTCTAAGGATAGTATTCTAGTCGATCCAAAGAAGATTGATGCAGTGCGGCAGTGGCCTAGACCTACTACTCCTACCGAGATCAGGAGTTTCCTAGGCTTAGCCAGTTATTACAGACGCTTCGTGGAAGGATTTTCAGTCATAGTTGCACCGTTGACCAGATTGACGCAGAAGAATGTCCAGTTCAAGTGGACAGAGGAGTGTGAAGTTGAGCTTTTGAAAGCTCAAGACGACTGACTACGGCTCCGGTATTGACTTTGCCTCTTTGGGGAGGAGGCTATTCGGTGTATTGTGATTCCTCGAGTGGGTTTTAGGTTGTGTTCGATGCGAGAGAGGGTGATTGCATATGCCTCTAGACAACTTAAGAACCACGAGAAGAATTACCCGACACATGATTTGGAGTTAGCAGCAGTGGTCTTTGCCTTGAAGTTGTGGCGACATTATTTGTATGGTGAGCCTTCTGAGATATTTACGGATCACAAGAGTCTTCAGTATATCTTTAAGCAGAAAGATTTGAATTTGAGGCAGCGGAGATGGCTTGAGTTACTAAAGGATTATGATATGACAATTTTGTACCACTCGGGGAAAGCTAATGTAGTGGCAGATGCCTTGAGTAGGAAGTCAATGGGTAGTTTGGCTTCTATTTCAGTCTCAATCCGACCTTTAGCTATAGATTTTCAGCGGTTGGCCAATAGTGTTAAACTTGATGCCACGCCTTGTGGAGGGATACTTGCTTGCGTATTTGCACAGTCTTCTTTGATTGAGCGGGTCAAAGCTCATCAGTTCGAGGATCGCTGGTTACTTATGCTCAAAGAGCAAGTGGAGCAGAGATAGACTAAGAGAGCGACTATTGACTCCGATGGAGTGTTATGGCATTATGGCAGGAGACTCGAGGCAGACTATTATGGAGGAAGCTCATAGTTCTCGCTATTCCATATATCCGGGAGCTACAAAGATGTATCAAGACTTGAAGAAACATTTCTGGTGGATGAGGATGAAGAGAAACATATCTGATTATGTGGCTCATTGTTTGAATTACCAACAGGTTAAGTATGAGCATCGAAGACCCGAGGTTAGCTCAGAATCTGGTTATTCCCGAGTGAAAGTGGGAGAGAATCACTATGGACTTCGTGGTAGGCTTGCCACGTACTCTGAGGAGACATGATTCAGTTTGGGTGATTGTGGACAGACTTACCAAATCCGCACATTTTATACCGGTTCAGACTACATTCACATCAGAGCAGTTAGCACAGATCTATACTCGTGAGATAGTTCGATTGCATGGCGTGCCCATTTCTATCATTTCTGACAGAGGGTCGCAGTTCACAGCTCAGTTTTGGCAGTCTTTTCAGAAGGCTTTGGGTACTAAAGTTGAGCTCAGTACAGCATTCCATCCGCAGACTGATGGTCAGTCAGAGCGGGTTATTCAGATCTTGGAGGACATGTTGAGAGCATGTGCCATCGATTTTGGAGGTCATTGGGACGAGCAGTTGCCTTTGGTAGAGTTCGCCTATAATAACAGCTACCAGTCCAGTATCGAGATGGCTCCATATGAGGCTTTGTATGGTAGGCGGTGTCGTTCTCCAGTTGGTTGGTTCGAACCAGGTGAGAGGAAGCTTTTGGGTCCAGAGATGGTTCAACAAGCTTTGGACAAGGTAAAGGTAATCCAAGACCGGCTCAAGACAGCTCAAAGCAGGCAAAAATCCTATTCGGACAAGAGAGTCCGTGATCTTGAGTTCATGGAGGGTGATATGGTACTGTTGAAAGTATCGCCCATGAAGGGTGTCATGAGATTTGGCAAGAAAGGCAAGTTAAGCCCGAGATATATTGGTCCTTTCGAGATCCTAGAACGGATAGGAGCAGTTGCCTATAGATTGGCTTTACCGCCGTCCTTATCAGGAGTTCATTCAGTTTTTCATGTTTCCATGCTCCGAAAATATTCTAGAGACCCGAGCCATATTGTTCAGGTTATTGACCATGAGACAGTTCAGCTTGATCAGAAGTTAGCCTATGAGGAGGCCCCGATAGCTATTTTGGACAGGCAGGTTCGCCAGCTGAGATCTAAGAGTATTCCTTCTGTAAAAGTCTTATGGAAGAACCATCCGAGTGAGGAAGCTACTTGGGAGGCAGAGCAGGACATTCGAGGCAGATATCCCGAGCTTTTCTCTTAAGTCATGTCAAAGAGAAGAAGCTCCAATGCATATGTGCATTGGTTACAGGTATACTCTTTATGTGTTTTCACGAGGATTAAACTAATAGACAATGTGTTTACATATTCGCATTTATGTGTTGACTTATTTGAATTATATAGATGTTTATATTCCTTATTTGTAATTTTGCATGATGGTACGGGGTCGCCCGGTACCCCATTTGCATGTGATTGATGGTATGGAGTCACTCGGAACTCCCTAGTATATGTTGGTTTATAAATTATGATTGTTGGTTTGGTTGTTAGTTATTTTAGGACAGGTTTAAAAATGGCAGTTATCCTATTTACAGGAGAAACTCTGTCGAAATTTCGGTAGGCCTAAGAGACTTGTTAGACGACGAGTAAGGTTGTCAATGCGTCCATCTTTGACTACGCAAAAAGCTTTACTTACGTTCGAGGACGAACATTATTTTAAGGGAGGGAGAATGTAACAACCCGATATTTTTTCGAGTGAATTTTAGAATTAACCCCTTTATGGTGGTTTGCTTAGTTTTAACCATTCACCTTCTGAAGTAGGTAAGTAAGACATAAATATTTATATGTATACAGTTTAGATATTTATAGGTAGAATAAGGTATGAGATGTATTATTATATTTTCTTTTTTGCGATCAGTGGGTTGGAGGAGTTGTTAGTTAAGTGCAATTGTTTAATTAATAATAAATGACTTGAGTAGTGGGCCAAGCCCATCACCTCTCTATTCACGTAATTTCCCTAGAAGTATGTGGTGAATGGAGGAACCTATTTATTCTACCTAGTTTACAGATTGGCTGGAAAAAAAAATAAGAAGAAGAAGCAACTGCTACTTTATTTTACGTGAGGGGAAAGCCGGGATCATCAAAAGAGTAGAATTCCCAACAATTTCAGGTACTACATTTAATTCCTTCCATAGCTTCACCTTTGTGATAATTGGTTTATAGTACTTATAGTGATAGTTGATAATTAAGTAATGAACTTAGGGTATATTTAAGTTGTTTCCAGAGAAACTAAAACGTAGAAACCTTTTTTATTCTACGTTAATTTTCCCAATTGACAAAATCTGCAAAATTAAGATGATTGAATAGTTGTTGCAAATATATATATTTATATACAAGAAGGCTATGTTTCATGAATGAACTAGGATGAGTAGTACAATTAATTCTTTATAGAATAATGCCAAGAATTCTTCTTTGGGGTACAATATGATTATGTGAGACATGACTGTACTTATCAAAGGGTTGATGTTAGCGGAATTGATGAGATAAGGACTAATTATTTGGCCCTAAAGGATATATGAAGTAAGACTACACTTTGACTAGTCGGGTAGCGAGTGTCATTCTGGTAATAAGGGAACTGGAATAACCAGGAGTTAGAGAGGTGAGTTTGTACCCGTGTAGTTGTCTCTATTGGGAGTCTTGAGGGTGTGCGTTGACTTATCTGTTTATCTTGTTGATTTTATATTGTGTTGCGTGAACTAATCTTAGTCGACCTATGATGCTTACCAATACGTGTGGTGTATTGATACTACTCTTGCTACATCCTTTTTGGGTGTAGATGTGTTGCAGGTTATTACTTGAAGTTTCTCTTAGTGGATTACCGGACATCTTCCTACAGCCTTGCTCATCTTATTCCAGGCAGAGGCTGTGTCGTTTATTTTGATTTTACTCTTGTGTAATAGGAGCTCTTGTACCTGTCTAGACTAGATCCCGGGAACTTTTCAGTTTTCTTGTATTGATAACAGAGTCCTTATGAATATTTATTTTCAGTTGTGATCAATAATTACATTACTGGTATTAAAAATGTGTTTGACTATTGGGTTGGTTGGTAAGGGTTCGCCAACTAGGTAATAATACGGTAGGTGCCCGCACGGCTCGTGCTTTGGATGTGACATAAAGACACCATAATTTTATGTGGAAAACACCCGGCTCACAAAGGGTGAAAAAACAACGACCTACACCTCTGTAGGATTTTTCCCAAACTCCACTACAACGGTGAGCTTTTGCAAATTCAAGTTACAAACTTTGTGACCTAGGAACTAAACTCTAATTCCTATCTCAACAATCTCCTTAGACTATTGAGCTTACTTAAAGTTGTTCCAACTTGAAGTTGAATTTGACTAACATTTTATATCTATAGTAATTACTTCTATGAAATCTCATAAAGGTGCAACATGATAAACAATCCTAATACACGAGTCTAAACTCAAGAATTGTAGAACATAAACTCAGTAGAACATGTTCTTCAATCTTCTTCTTTGTATCAGGTTCTGTAATAAGAATGCACTCAATTATTGGATTTACAAGGTTTGCTCAATATTCTGATTTTCTCTCTTTGTAAGTGTATGAGCTTCTTCATGGCAGGACTTGGATATATATATATAGCACTAGGTTTGCATCAAGTCGGCTGAACTCAATCCCTACATGGTATGGCCCATTATGAGAGTTAGGGTTTGAGATGTCTTGGGATTCTTGCTTTCACGCGGCTTCACTGTCTTTTTAGGAGTATGAAGTATCTTGATAATTGTTACACCCCATATCTTAGAACTAAGGTTAGACTCGTATCGTTAGATTTTTAGTGGAAAAACTAAAGGTTTGAACGTTTTACGAAAATGGTTGATAGGCCTACTTCGGGCAGCCATAATTCCTTGATTAGTTGGGAATTTGAGAAAGCACCCTAACGAAAGCTATAGTACGTAGAAATACCTTTCTAACAATATAAGTACCAGGCCAATCAGAGATCGGAGCAAGGAGATATGACCGTCTCAAGATGGCTAATAGTAAGACGCTTAAAATTCTATAAAATCGGCTATGTTTTCGATACATCTTCCTTCCAGTCCAATTTCGTGAAATTGCACTGAGAATTTGAGAAAACTTAAAACACAAAAGTTGTGGCCCTTTGAAATACCTTTCCAACGGTTTATTATGGATCCTGAACAGAGCTCTATACAAGAATTTATGCCTATGTTACCGAACACTGCACATAACCAACACATGTCGCTTGTGAGGGCGCGTGCGATGGCTCTGCGTCACGGGTCGATTGCACAAAAATACCCTCTCTAACCACTGACCTGCATGGGGTCGCTCGTTGCATGTGCGTTGTGGGCCCATCGCGTAAAAGGTCGGGTTTCGGGTCATAAGTCGGGTTTTCGCGTTTTAAGTTATATTTAAGCTTGGGGTTTATTTCCCTAACACCCCTAGTCACGAAAAATTACCCTAAAATTAGAGGGAACAAGTCCCATGCCTCAAGAACCCTCCAAGGTAAGTTTTGTCATGATTCTCGGTTGAATTTAAGTCCTTAATCCCTTTCTAGCTTGAGTAAACCTTTCTAATCGATAGAGTTGTGAGTGGAACATTATTGTTGGGCGTGGAAACCCTAGAAATCGAATTCAAGAGGATTGAACTTAAAAAAGGCAATTCTTCTACACTCTAATCATTCATAATAGTGAATTGATGAGTTCTTGGGAGAATAGTAAATGAGTATAGTAAAGAGAATTGCACGAACTATGCCAGGATTTTGCATTATTGACTTGATATTGTTGTAATCATATGGGTGATGAAGAATGATGTTAATTACACCTAATTGAGATTGTAGAATCACCTAGAAGTAATAGAATGGGAATTGGTGGAAGGAAACACCATTAAAGATGGTTGTGGAGCTTTATGCCCACTAAGTGTTTGATAAAATGCTTACATGACCAAAGCATGAATATTATTGCTAATATGGAATCCCTTTGACTTGTATTGTTATAGATTAAAGTTGAAAGGGTTGACGAACGTTGTATTACGCTCAAAGGCCGGAATTAAGGTATGTGAGGCTAACTCTCTACGTTTGGGAATGTTAATGATTCTCCCTATACCACGTTTGTTTACAACATTACCAATTGCCTCAGAAATATAGTTAAGCTTAGTTCCTTGAATAGCTGCAAAACTTTTATTCTCTAGTTTCATAGTTCATTCATGACTTTCATTCCGAATGTTGTGAGCTCAGTACGTCATCACTATAGACTTGTGTTTGATACCCAGGAGTCTCAGTCTAGAATACTCAGCATGTTTATAAATAGTTAAAGCTTCAGTTCTCATAATCAGTTCATGAATACATGTATGAGTGAATCATTATCAATTATGTCAGTGTTGTATCTTTCAAAGATGATTCTCAGTTCTTTTATGTAAATTGCTTAATGATGAACACCTGTGTTATTGGGCCTAAGGCCACAGTTATGTATACGTATACTTGGGCCTGAGGCCGCAGCTTATGCACATATATATTGGGCCTGAGGCCGCAGATTATTTACTCAGATAAACAGGTGGTTCCTCATTCAGAACAGGGAGTATTCATATCTTTACTTCCTTATTTCAGTTATCAGTTATCAGTTCAGTTTCAGTTTCAGTATTTACAGTTCTTTCTTCTAGTTGCTTTACATACCAGTGCAATTCAAATGTGCTGACGTCCTTTTTGTCTGGGGCCTACATCTCGCGATGAAGGTAACGATTTATAGGATGACGATTCTTCTTGCTAGGACCTTCTCGTATCAGCTGCTTGGTGAGCCCCAGTTCCCTCAGGGCATTATCATACTTTCAGTCTTTATAGAGTTCTGTCTGTGAGGTATGCCGGGGGCCTTGTCCCGGTAAATAGTCAGAATTTATTATTCTTAGAGGCGTCATAGACTATAGTTGCAGTAAGTCAGATGTTTAGAAAGCTTTTGTGTTAGCCTTATTGGCCACTTATTCAGACATTCGGGCTTATTCATTATTTCCGCATTTATGATATTTCAAATAGACTCTTAGTAGATCAGCATGTGTTAGTATTATTTCTATTTAGTATGTTTTGATGTCACATGTTGATTCAGCCAGCCAGTTGGTTCGCTCGGTCACATGCAGTCAGGCACCGAGTGCCGTGTTACGCCCAGGCTATGGTTCGGGGCGTGACAATAATTATGGCAAGAAATTTTGCAACTTGTCCACCAAGTCTTTCTTACATATCAAAAATCCTACTCGCAATAGGACTCTGAGCTGGAACACGTTCTTGGACCTGGTTCTAGCCCCTGTCTCATCCATGTCTGAATAGCTCAGTGTCTGAGATAGAACATGTCTATAGTATTATTTCAATCACCCCTGTCTTGCATCTGCCTCTGATCTATTCACTCCTGGCTCATTCACATATCTCCGAGATAGAGCATGTCTACAAACCTGGTTCATCTACTTTGGTCAGTCACTTTGTCAATCATCTCCGTGTGTGTAGTTTATTCGCTTTATCTCAAGCATCTGTTTCTAAACCTGGTTTACCCTCCCTGTTCATTTACTTTGTCAATCATCAAAGCTCTCATGTCCTTATGCCAAAAATTATCATCATCTCTTGAAAATAAATTAGCATCTATAAATTCCATGATCCTATGAGGATATGGTTGAACTACCCATCTCTTCAAGGTAAGCTCTTAAACAAATTCATTATTAACTCAGTTCTTTCTCGTAAAGGTCTCTAGCAATAAATTTAATATCTGTAAACTTTCCCCATTATTGATATTCTCCCTTCTAACCCATACACTGCAATTTGTAACTTAGCCATCAAAACAAAATACATACATTGACAGATATGTACGAAATACATATATTGGCACATATGTATAGAGAATACAACTTAAATAAAGAAATTAGGAAACAAAAAATTGATCACCTGGTGTCATATAGCCACTGCTATCGCACTACAAAGCAGAGGATAGCTAACATGGCTTGTTAGCTAAAAAGCAAATTTATTTGAATAGAAACACTATGTGATTTTGAGGTGTCATAAACTTGCACATTTAATTAATTAGGGGGGGATGAACATGGAAGGCTTGGGGATTATGAATATTACTAACAAGTGAACTTTCCGCGCTTCGCGCGTTTATTTAAAAATATTAGTGAATCTATCAAATAATTATCTTCTAAACAAAATATAACTTGAGAATTTTACACAAATTCTTTTACAACTGTCACGTCCCAAATCGAGGAACGTGCGGGCACCTACCTTTTCCCCTCATGTTAGGCGAATGCGTCCCTTAACCAACATTTGAATAACAATAAAGTAACCCAACCAACATAAATATCTAACAAGTCTGACATAAATAAGTAAAAAGAGTGCGAAAGTAATGCATAATACCAAAATCTGGTCTAGGCCGTACAAGAGGCACTATATAACTAAAAGTTTGAATACATAGTCTCAAAATGAAACACTTTCTCAGAAATAGCGAATAAGACAAGTAAAGTGAGAGGAGTCATTCGGGTTGCGAATCTGGCCATGTGCTCACCCTAGATGCTCATCAACTATGCCTCGGGAGTCAGTCTCGAGAAGAAGAAGTCAATCCAGCCACGTACTCAGCACTCATAAAAGAAGTACTGAGCAGGCAACTTAAGGCGACAACAGTTAGCTAATATATATATAAGTAAGAGAATGAAAGATGGACGTGCTCACAAATAAGTACAACCAACACTGTCAAAGGTCGGAATCACAATCATAAAATACCAAGTCTGAATGTCACCACAAGTAAAGAATACCAAGTCCAAATACCTCCACAAGTACAAAATCCAACAGTGCGAATATGTAAATATGAATGCAATGCAATGATACACTAGCGGAATACCTCCACGCCTCAATAGTCATGACCCATGGGGGACCCACAAAGTCTATGTACCTGTGGTGGTCTATAACTTGATCCAATATCTGTTGCGGAACGTGCAAACCGATCCAATATATGTTGCGGAACATGCAACCTGATCCAAATATATGAGTAGGAATGCATGCCTGATATCAATACCAACAAGAGTATATCAATGCCAAATCGTGCAACACATGGACACATATCACAATAACAATCTCAATATCAATTCCTTCCTCTTTACAAGACAATACTCAACAAATGAGAGATATGGTTTCACAATAATGATAAGACAACTAAGCATCAAGTCTAATAACACACACGTGGTAAAATTCCAATAGATCACAACAAGGCAACAAGCCATGCTCAACAACTGTTACATCTCGTCTTTCGCGAACGTTAAAGTTTTGTTTTTAGTCGGTTGCCATAGGCTCGTATTGGGAAAGTTTTGTTACATCTCGTCATTCAGAAAGAATACGCTTCGCCGGAAAATTAGACCAAGGCAGTTCCACAGTCACTTTCACGGACCGTGAATCATTTCACGAACCGTGGAATGGATGGAGTTGGGATTTCTCACTGGAAGTGTTTCACGATCACTTCCACGGATCGTGAAATATTTCACGGCCGTGAAAGTGCACTGTGAAATTGAGGCGGTGGAGATTTTCCCTTTTGTTATAAATTAATCAGCACGACTTGGGGTTCATTTGTTTCACCAAAATATATCCCTAGTGATCCTTTTGGCTCTCCCAACCATCCCTAATCATCACAAATCATATTAAGAGAAGATCAAGGTCTAAAACCTTAACTAGTTCATAGAAGGTGTGTGTTCTTGCTTCTAGTTGAAGTTGTGGTGACTAAGTCTTGGAGTAAGGTGTGTGCGTTGAAGTTCTTCAATCTATAAGGTATGTTATTCATTCTATTTCTTATATTGAGTTGATTTGAAGGTTTATCAAGTCTTAAAAGAGAAAATACTTATAGAGAAAAGGCCATAAGGTGTTGTGTTGAAGTTGTTGTTATAGACTAATTTTGAAAGGAAGTTTTGGGATTAATTTGAGCTTAGTTTGCATATAATCTCTTAGATATGGTAATTTTGAAGTTGTTATTGATGTTTTGGAGTTATTTTGGACTTGGGAGGAAGTATATGATATAGGGGAAATGTTGTCCAACTTTTGTTAGCTCACCTATTAGTTTAACTTGATCTTATAAGTGTTTCATCGACTTAAACTTAGTGTGAATCATTTTGAATGTAACTTTAAAAGCTCAAAAAGATAGACATTGAGTAGTTAAGTAAACGACATGGTATGTCAAGGCTATCCCTTTCTTTCTTTCGGCATGATCATATCAATACGAGCATATACGAATGATATCTATAATGACTCCACTCTTAGAAATATTAGAAGCTTATGTTCTTAATCTTCTTATGATGTTATTGATCTTGTCTCATGATTATTAATCTTGTTTATGGTTGTTGATCTCATCTTATGGTCATTGATCCTTCAAGGTGAGATATGTCGACGATGATAGTTCCGTCATGGGAATCGGAGGTATACCGACCTTACGTCACTCCGATAGAGTTGTAGCGCCTCTTTGTGCTCTCATGCATGCTTTATATATATATATATATATATATATTTATTTATTTATTTATTTATTTTATGATACCGAGCCGCGCTATAGCCGGTCAGGTACGACACCTATTGTACATATCACTGAAGTGGGGTACGGTAACACCGAGCTTATTATGGCCGGGTATGATAACATCGAGCCTTATTATGGTTGGGTACGGTATTATGATGGTATGACTTATATATATGTATGGAAATGTTTTTTTTTTTTTTTTAAAAGGAAAGCATGTATGTCATCAGCCTTCAGAGGCACTCAGATGTACATGTTGTTTCTCTTTTATCTCATGTTATCTTCATGTCTTTATTATGTTGTTGTTCATGCCTTACATACTAGGTACATTATTTATACTGATGTCCTTTTATTTGTGGACACTGCGTTCATGCCCGCAAGTAGAAAGAGAGACTGTTCAAAGCCTTAGGCTATCTTCTCAGGGCGTGTACAGGAGCACTCCACTTGTTCCAGAGTTGCAGTCTAGCTTGGTATGATTATTTTGTGCACATTTGGGGTATGGAGGGGTCCTGTCCTGTCTTTATTATGTTATTCAATCCAGTAGAGGCTCGTAGACAGATATGCACAGTTAGATATCTTACGGCCTTCTCGGTCTATATCTTGTTGCATCATAATTTTGTTAGCCTTGTCGGCTTGTATACTTGGTTTTAGCTTGATTACGTATATCTTTTGAGCTTGTGTCCATCTCAGTTTATGATATATATTAGTTAATGTCATGGCCCATACTTAGGTATGATTATGTAATGCATGTATGTCTTGTGATACTCGGTAGGTTAGATTCGAGTGCCCGTCATGGCTCTCCGGTTGGGTCGTGACAAAAGTGGTACCAGAGCAGTTCGTCTTAGGCCTGTCTAAGAGCCGTGTCTAATAGAGTCTTATTTATGGGCGTGTAGTGCACCACGCTTATAAATAGGAGACTACTAGACAAGATTGCCTCTCTTTCTCATCTTAGATCGTGCGATAGAGCCATGTTATGAAGATTTCCTTCTCTATACCATGTGTTGTGATTTCAGTAATGCCAGTGACGAGGAAAGCTTCAGCGGCCCAAAAGGGCAAGTCAGTGGCCGATAGGAGAACTGGTCGAATACCATTTATAGATGTTGAGGAGGGTAAGTCCCATAATGAGGTTCCATCTCAGACCTCTCATACTCCGCCTGCTCAAGAGGAGCATAGAGGAGCCCCAGCTCCAGCACCCCCAGTTCCTCCACCTGAGACCTCATGCCAGGAAATGTAAAAGGCTATTCGGTTGTTGACTAAATTAGTAGCCATTCAGGCCCAATATCAGGGTACAGGTACTGGCTATGGTGACAGGGCAGTTAGTGCCAAGGTTCGAGGTTTTATTAATTTAGACCCTTCAGAATTCTTTGGAGCGAAACCATATGAGGACCTGTAGAATTTTATAGATGGGATGTTGAAGACATTGCGGGTGATGCATGCTTTAGACACTGAGTCAGTAAAATTGGCTTCCTATAGAATACGGGATGTTGTTGTTTATTGGTATGAGACCTGGGTGTCTTTTAAAGGGATTAATGCACCCCCAGCTGTGTGGCAGGAGTTCACAGATGCCTTCCTTCGGCATTATTTGCCACTAGAGATTGGTTCCTGAAACTTAGATAGGGGAGCATGATTGTTCGAGAGTACGATCTTCGCTTTTATTCATTGGCTAGATATGCTCCAGTTGTTGTAGTTGAGATGGAGGATCGTGTTTATCGGTTTGTGAGTGGATTGGGGTCACACTTTATTGATGACTATTCGACGACCTCTCTTCAGATAGGTATGGATATTTCCCGCATCCAGGCGTATACTCAGAATCATGAGGAGTGTAGGCAGCAACGGAGGGCCGAACATGAGCAGGATAGGGTTGTAGTCTATGATCGTCATACTGTAGCAGACTTGATCGAGCTAGATATAGTAGATTTCGATGTCTTACGGGTATGGATTGGTTGTCTCCTTGTTATGCTAATGTTGATTGTAGAACGAAGATGGTTTGATTTCAATTTCTGGAAGAGCCAGTTCTAGAGTGGAAGGGTAACACAAAGATCACCAAAAGGTAGGTTTATTTCCTATCTCAAGGCAAGGAAGATGATTGCCAAAGGTTGTATATATCATATAGTCCGGGTTCGGGATGCAGAACAAAGCCACTGACTCTTCAGTCTGTTCCAGTGGTTAATGAATTTTCAGACGTATTCCTGGATGAGCTTCCAGGTCTTCCTCTAAAGCGAGAGATTGACTTTGCTGTCGACGTATTACCCGATACTCAAGCAATATCTATTCCTCCTTATAGGATGGCGCCTGCTGAGCTGAGGGAAATTGAAGGAGCAGTTGAAGGACTTTCTTAAGAAATGCTTTTTCAGGCCTAGTACGTCACCGTGTGGAGCACCAGTGTTATTTGTGAGGAAGAAAAATGGCTCCTTGCGAATGTGTATTGATTATAGGCAGCTGAATAAGGTGACAATAAAGAACAAGTATCCACTTTCGAGGACTGACGATTTATTTGATCAGATGCAGGGTGTTAAATAGTTCTCGAAGATAGTTTTGAGATTAGGGTATCACCAAGTGAGGGTTAGAGAGAAATATATTCCGAAAACAGGTTGAAAACCAGGTATGGTCACTTCGAGTTTTGTGTAATGTCATCTGGGTTGACTGATGCCCCGGTGATGTTTATGGATTTGATAAACAGCGTATTCAGGCCCTTTCTAGATCTATTCATGATTATGTTCATCGATGATATTTTGGTATACTCTCGATCAGAGACAGAGCATGCAGATCATTTACGTATTGTCCTTAATATTCTTCAGACTCAGAAGTTGCATGCAAAGTACTCTAAATGTGAGTTCTGGTTGAACTCTGTCACTTTTCTAGGGCATATTATTTCAAATGAAGGTATTAAGGTGGATACACAGAATATTGAAGTCGTGAAGACTTTCGAGATCCATAGCACCCACAGAGGTTCGTAGTTTTCTGGGCTTGGCAGGTTATTATATGAGATTTGTAGAGGGATTTTCTTCCCTTTTTGCACCACTGACGAAGCTGACTCAAAAATCAGCTAAGCTCCAATAGACTGATGCTTGTGAGCGTAGTTTTCAGGAATTAAAGAACAGATTGACTTCGGCACCAGTTTTGACTCTTACAGAAGGATCGGAAGGCTATGTTATTTATTGTGATGCTTCAGGCATTGGGTTGGGTTGTGTGTTGATGTAACACGGTAAATTTATAGCTTATGCTTCAAGGCAGTTGTGGAAGCACGAAAACTACCCAACACATGATCTAGAATTAGCCGCGGTGATTCATGTATTGAAGATGTGGAGGCACTACTTGTATGGCGTTCATGTTGATATCTATACAGACCATAAGATCCTCTAGTATATTTTCAAGAAAAAAGAGTTGAATTTGCGTTAGAGGCGATGGTTGGAGCTATTAAAGGATTATGATGTCAATATCTTGTATCATCCTGGGATGGCGAACGTAGTAGCCGGTGCCCTTAGCCACAGATCCATGGGTAGCTTATTTTATGTTCATCCAGAGAAAAGGGAGCTAATTCATAAGCTTCAGTAGTTAGCCAACCTAGGAATTCAATTATTGGACTTGGACGATACAAGAGTTGCTATTCAGGATTCAGCAGTCTCATCTTTAGTAGTTGAGGTTAACGAGTGCCGGTACGAGGATCTTCATTATATAGATACATCCCCTCATAAGAAGAAGACACCATCTGAGATTTCTGCAGATGGAGTTCTCATATATCGAGGCAGACTATGTGTTCCAAATGTTGCAGGATTACGTCGTCAGATTATGGGAGAGGCTCATTACTCTTGTTATTCTATTCATCTTGGGACGACGAAGATATATCATGATATTAAGGAAGATTACTGATGGAATGGAATGATGAAAGACATAGCAGAGTTCGTAGCTCAGTGCCCTAACTGTCAGTAGGTGAAGACTAAGAATCAGAAGCCCGGGGGATTATTGCAGGCTATCGAGATTCTGACTTGGAAATGGGAAGCAATTAATATAGAATTCACTACAGGCTTGCCCCGTTCTCAGTATAAGTTTGATTCCATATGGGTGATTGTTGATAGACTTACAAACTCAACCCATTTTATACCTATCAGAACTACTTATACAACAGAAGATTATGCGAAGCTTTACATTAAGGAGATAGTCCGACTTCATAGTGTTCCAGTATCCATCATCGTCGATAGGGGTGTACAGTTTACAGCTAACTTCTGGTGGTCCTGCCAGAAGGATTTGGGGACTCAGGTGAGTCTCAGCATAAGATTCCACCCCCAGACAGATAGGCAGGCTGAGCGTACTATTCAGACCCTCGGAGATATACTACAGGCATGTGTGATAGACTTCAGAGGTATCTAGGATGATTATTTTCCGCTTATTGAGTTCGTGCATAATAATAGCTATCATTCCAGTATCCAGATGGCCTCGTATGTGGCTTAATATGGGTGAAAATGTAGGTCACCTATTGGATGGTTCATAAATTTATCTGATCTTTAGTAGTTGAGGTGAAAGAGGGACAGTATGAGGATCCCCTATTAGTTCATTACAGAAATACATCTCCTCAGAAGAAAGAGTCGCCATTTGAGATTTTTGCAGATGGAATTCATAGATACTGAGGCAGACTATGTGTTCCTGATGTTGCAGGGTTACGTCGCCAGATTTTGGGGAAAGCCCATTGTTCCCATTATTCTGTTCATTCGGGAGCGATAAAAATGTATCATGATATTAAGTCAATTTATTGGTGCGACGGAGTGAAGAAAGATATAGCAGAGCTCGTAGCTCAATATCCTAACTGTCAGCAGGTAAAGATTGAGCATCAGATGCCCGGTGGATTATTGCAAGCTATTGAAATCCCGACTTGGAAATGGCAAGTAATTAAAATGGATTTCATTACAGGCTTGCCTCATTCTCAGCATAAGTATGATTCCATATGGGTAATTGTGGATAGACT
This sequence comes from Lycium ferocissimum, assembly GCF_029784015.1. NCBI lineage: Eukaryota > Viridiplantae > Streptophyta > Magnoliopsida > Solanales > Solanaceae > Lycium > Lycium ferocissimum. The sequence continues at coordinate 64,687,298 of NC_081350.1, forward strand.
TACGAAATCAGCTCATTTTCTACCTGTCAGAACTACGTACTCAGTTGAAGATTATGCAAAGCTTTATATCAAAGAGATAGTACGACTCCATGGTGTTCCAGTATCCATTATCTCCGACAGAGGTGCGCAGTTTACAGCTAATTTCTGAAAGTCTTTCCAGAAGGGTTTAGGGACTCAGGTGAGTCATAGCACAACATTTCATCCCCAGACTGATGGACAAGCTGAGCGTACCATTCAGACTCTCAAAGATATGCTACGGGTAAGTGTGCTAGACTTCGGAGATAGTTGGGATGATCATTTGCTGCTCATTGAGTTTGCATATAACAATAGTTATCATTCCAATGTCTAGATGGCCCTGTGTGAGGCTTTATATGGGCGAAAGTGTAGATCACCAATTGGATGGTTTGAAGTGGGGGAAGATTTGATCCAGCAAGCAGTGGAGAAGGTCAAGCTTATTCAGGCTTGATTATTGGCAACTCAGAGTCGTCAGAAGTCTTATGCAGATAATCGCCGACGAGGCTTAGAATTCCAAGTTGATGACTGGGTATTCTTGAAGGTGTCACCGATAAAAGGCGTCATGAGATTTGGTAAAAGGGGTAAGATTAGTCCTCGGTACATTGGGCCTTTTAGGATAGTACACAAAGTAGGTCAGGTAGCCTATGAGTTAGATCTACCTACAGACTTGGAGTCAGTCCACCCGGTTTTCCATGTGTCAAGGCTTCGTAAGTGCATTGGAGATCCTTCCAGGGTTGTACCCGTAGATGATGTTCGGGTTACCGAGCAATTATCTTACGAAGAGGTTCCCATTGCTATCCTAGATAGATGAGTTTGGAGATTAAGGACTAAAGATGTAGCTTCAGTTAAAGTTCTCTGCAGAAACAGTAATAAGCAAGAAATGACTTGGCAAGCTGAAGAAGATGTGAGGCCCAGATATCCACACTTGTTTCCATTCCTAAAAGAAATTCAGACAGTGACACCCTTGACTTCAGGTGCGTAGTGTTTCAATTTTTATGATTATTGGTCGTGTGAGGCCATTATTGTTATTCTTGTTGTAGCCCTATGTGGCATTGTATATTTTGGGTTGTTGTGACAGGTTGGTAGTACTATAGTTATAGGGGAAACTCTGTCAAAATTTTTATAAAATTCCTAAGAGTTTAACATTCGAGGACGAATGTTTCTTAGGGGGGAAGGATGTTACACCTCATAGTTTTGTACTTTAAGATTCGTTAAGTGTTAGTTGTCCTAATCGTGGACACTGGAGTTATATTCTAGGATATATGAGATTATATGTGCCTATCTTATGGTTATGAGGGCTTAAGTTCATGTAATAAGCTATGGAAGGATTGGAGAACAAGTGAATTGAGGAAATTAAGTTTGTTGGAACTTTGGGGAAAACTTGACAGAATTTTGGACAAGATTTTTGGTCCAACTTGAGAGGTGTATATCTCCTAGAATATGAGGAGTTGTGGTGTGCATTACTATCCAAATTGAAGTTCATTGAGTCTAGTTTTCAACGCAACAAACCATTCGTCCATACGATATCGGAGTAGAAAGTTGTGGGTGTTTTAAGACAAACTGCTCGGGTAGTGAAATTTGACGGTTCAGTTTGACGGACTGCAAAACTTTCTGCGGCCCGTCAAATGGAATTCCCACCTTAAAACAGTTTCGGTGAGGTCATTTTGGATGGTCCATTTGACAGAGCGTCAAATTTTCTGTTGTCCGTCAAAGTGGCCGCAAAAAAGTAAGTCGGTGGCCGACTTTTTAATGTTATAAATTTGTTCCAAGGTTCTTTTTTCACCATTTCCACCTCAAAATTCATCCAAATATTCTCCAAAGCCCTCTCCTCAAGTTCATATGCTAATCAAGGCCAAACCCAAGGGATTAAGAGATTCTAGAACTAGAAAGCTCACTAGGGTTAGTAAAGTTCAAGTATCTCTTTGGTGTTGAAGTTGGAGGTTTTATCCTAGTGAAGTAATTTGATCCAAAGCTTGATCTTGTGTGATTAAGGTAAGTTTTCACATCTATTGCATGTTGTTGAGGTTGTTTGATTGTTATACAATTTGATTGAAGGAGGAAAATGAAAAGAGAGTTCAACTATGAATTTGATAATATTTTGAGCTACAAATTAACTTGAGTTATAATTTTTGGCATGTTATGAGTATAATCTTATTATGAGTGGTAATAATGATGATGAGGAAGTGTTGTATACAAGAGTATAGTGGGTTGTGTTGAAGTTGTTGTTATGGATTGATTATGAAAAGGAGTTTTGGGATTGAATGAAGCATAACTTGAATGTAATCTCTTGAGTATGGGAATGTTGATGTTGTTATTGTCGTTTGGGAGTTGTTTTGGAATTTTGTAGAAGTAGATGAGATAGGGGAAATGCTGCCCAATTTTCGTTAGCTCACAAATTACTCTAGTTTGTCCTTATGAGAGTTGTCAAGGCTTAACTCTAGTATGAATTATCTTGAATATAGATTTGCGAGCTTGGAAGGAAAAACGTTAAGTAGTTAAGGAGATGAAAAGGCATGTTAAGGCTGTCCCTTTCTTTCTTATGGCATGATCCTATTAATGCAAACCCATACCAATGATATCTATAATGTCCTTATTTCTAGAGATGCTAGAAACTCATGGTTCTTGATGTTCTTATGATATGGTTGACTCTTGTCTCATGATTATTGATCTTTAATGTATGATTATTGATTTTATTCATTGATGTTAATCTCGTCTTATGGTTATTGATCCTTCAAGGTGAGATATGCCCATGATGATAGTTCTATAATGACAATCGGAGGTTTACCGACCTTACATCACTCCGATAGATTTATAGCTTTTATTTGGGCTCTCACGCATGCTTTATATATATATATATATATATGTATTTTCTCACACCGCGCCACGCTATAGTCGGTCGGGCAAGCACACATAGATGTGCACACCACTGCAGTAGGTAGATTATAATGTTATCCCGGATGCGAGATGCCCTGGACGTGGGATGATAATGATAAACCGAGCCTAAATGGCCGGGCAGGACACTAAATATATATGTATGTATAAAAATCTTTTTTTTTTTTTTAAAAAAGCTAAGCATGCATGACATCCGCCTTAAGAGGCATTTAGAGGTACAAATTGATCTCTTTATCTTATGTTATCTTCATACTTTTAATATTTTATTACTCATGCCTTACATACTCGGTACATTATTCATACTGACATCCTTTTGTTTGTGGACGCTGTGTTCATGCCCGCAGGTAGACAGAGAGATGGACCAGACCCCTAGGCTGCTTCATCAGTCATTGTACAGGAGCGCTCTATTGTTCCGGAGCAGTGGTTCCGCTGGTATTATTCTTTTGGGTACATATATGGGCATAGCGGGGTCTTATCCCATCTTTATGATGTTATGCACTCCATATAGAGGCTCGTAGACAGATGTATATAGTTAGATGTCCTATAACCTTATCGGTTCATATTTTTCAGTATCATTTTTGGCGTACCTTGTCGGCTTGCATAGATGGGCATAGTTTGATAGCGAATGAATAGATATGCATTTATCTCTTGTACCCCTGCCTTTACAGACTATGATAATTGTGAGTTATCTATGTGGTCCACCAAATATGGTTACAAGTGGTATGTCAAGAGGTGCCCGGTAGGTTAGATTCGAGTGCCCGTCATGGCCCTTCGATTGGATCATGACAGCAACAATACCAACCTAAGAAATCCATCGTAACTTCATAACTAAGGCGTAATATTCTTTCTCCAACAATCACTAATTCTACATATGCTTCGCTAACCGAAGTCTAACCATAAGGTAAACGGTAACCTATTTGGTAGTTGAGCAGGAGCCACAAACAATCACACCTTTGCTTTGCCCTTTCGCAGCGCCTCTAAATACTTAAAATCTAATCATATTTGAATTCTTATTAGAAATGATGAAGAACAAAACCCATATTGTTATACTTATCTTTCAAATCAAATTCAACTATAGAGAACAAAACCCATATTGAATTTTTTGGTTTTTCACCAATCCAATTCCGAAATCCGACAATCACCTGAGACCACCCAGATTCAAACCAAACATGCATTCACACATAAAAACACGCTACAGACTCAGTCGTGGTCTCAGAATTCCCAACGGAGGTCTATTTGACCGGGTCAACACCCAATGACCAAATACATCATTTCCAACCAATAACGCAAAATGCTCCAAAATGCCCTGGGAACCGAACTAAACATCTCACCAAGTCACAATCAACCATTCGGACCTCTCGAAATCGACAGATTCCCAAAAAGGGGTTTCTACCCAAAAGTCAATTGTTGGTCAAACGTTTTTCACTTTAAAGCTCTAATTTGTACAAGTCATCACAAACCTTTCTTGATCATCTCGGGAATCGTACCACCTATCCTGCGGGTCCAAACGTACTCATAGGGCTCAGGGAAGGGTCAACGGGTAAAAGAGTCAAAACACTGTAACGACCAAACGGGTCGTTACAACAACTATACTATTTGAACCATTCCTTAAAATAACCATTCCTTAAAATAAGCATTCGTTAAAATACACCCAGGATTTCTCCTGAATAGAGTCGCTACTATTCTACTCCTAATAAGATGAGTTTAGTTCTTACGGGTTTTTATTTTATATAAGAAAATATGGAGTATCCTTCTATATATATATATATAAGTAAATATAATTTTGTTTAAATCCCAATTACTTATTTGAAGCCCATATTAAGTCAATCCGTAATTCTGTCCAAAGTACATCTTCCTCACACTTGGTCCAAGTGAATTTCTCCTTATTTTCAGTTCATAAAGTTTGGGCTTTTGGCCCTAAAACAAAGCCTTGATTCTTTTCTAAAAAAATCCTCCCATTTAGACAGGTAAAACTCATTTTTGGTTCTGAAAATTCTGAACCCTCGAACCTTTTAATCTTTTCTCAAAATTTAAAATCGGTTCTGCAAGTGCTCTTTTCAGTCCAAATAATCCTTAAGTCCGTCTCGTTTTAGTCTGATTTTAACATTAAGGCCCAAAAGGCAAACGGGACAATTATATCAATTTGATTCAAAATGGTCTGAAGTAGGCTTGGGGTCCAAAAAGCTATCTTTATCACTAATCCATTTTTTGTTTCTAGATCTCACCAAGGCCAGAAGGCCCAAAATCATAACTTAGCTCCATTCCTAGAAAATCATTTGGACTTAACTATGATACTGAACCAGTTTAGACTTGAAGAAAACTTATGAAAAGTTAAGTACCAGTTTCATTAGTGTATTAGAGTTAAGTGAGTTTGAAAATCATTTTGGCGACTACCTAATTATACCAGCGTATTCCCTAAATTCTAACACTCACAAGGGTTTCAAATTTTACATGTTTGTTTACACATACAATATACACATATACTATACAAAAAGGGAAGGAAAGAAAGGAATGAGATCTGAACTGGTGGACCTACCCAAGCCCACCAGTGACCATTTTCACCCATGGTTGGGCCTTCAATATATTAACCTCCCTTTCTTTGTCATGCGGACTCGATCAAGAATAATGATGTTGGGTCGTAGGCCCAATGAGGTCTTAATGCAAGGAGAGGGGCCCGAGTGGCCCAGATTGAATTACATGGAACATGAAAGGATAAGGATTAGTAAATGCCTAAGATTTGTGTAATTAAGCTAAGGCATATATCTAATTTCATACTTAAGCAAATCAAATATACAAATCAAGCAAATGTGTGACAAAATTAAGAATGTAACACTTTGAGGAGACGGTCAGGCCCAAGTCAATTAACAATGAAGAAGAATTCCAAGCCCAAATAGTATCACTTAACAAAAATAAACAAACTGGGCCAACTATGAATCATACTTAGTATATAAGAGGAGGCCCAAAAGTTAATATGAAAGAAACTGGCCCAAAAACCCCAAACTAGTACAACATCAATGAATTCCAACAGGTTTATAGAAGTGATCTACATCATATATACTGAATATACTAACTTCTATACACTTGTGAGTGTATAGAATTTGGTTATACCTTGTATATCTGGGTATATCCTTTCATACATCATTGAGAAACAAACAATCATACAAAGCAAATGGTAAGAAAACAATCATACAAAACAATCATACATGATAGGATTTTAGATGTTAGAGGTTTCAACTAGGCAAAGTCAAGCAGAATCTAGGAAGGAGGAATATGCAAGGCAAACAACAATAGTATACATGATATACACAGCTTTCTGCTCTTTTAAATATTCAGAGGGTCCCATGGAGTGTAAGTTCATATGGGGAAACCCCAGCAGTCTAGTGCAAAGGAGACTAGGATGAGTTGGACTGGAAACTCAAAGCTTTATCACTCTTACTCTTGACCTTAGGCAAGTCACACCCATATTTAGTCAACATCAAGTGACAGCCTCTTAACAACTTAATCTTTCAAATTCATGGTCACATACGCACCATACACTACACGTGAGCCCATTTTCTACAAACAGTTCTTAATCAAACATAAGCAGAGAGAAATAGGTATACAGAGTTACAGACAAGGGCATAGCCAGGCAGGACAACATGCCTTAAAGTCATTTTAAACCAAGTAATAGATGATAGTGTCATAGCAGTTGCAAATAAAGACATACATTATACAGGACTGATTCATAAGGCACTTTGTGAACAGGTTCAAGAGGATCACATATCATTCTTTCAGCACATCTTACCAACAAAGGACTCTGAACAATTATTATAAGCCTCGCAGATTATGAATGCAGATCGAAAGATACTGAAACTGGGTTCAAATACTTAAAACACATTCTGGGATCTTTAAAATGGAACCAATCAATAAACCAAGTGGTTTAAAACTCATAGCATAAACATAGTTATCGAAGGGGAGCATGCAAAATATCTTGGTCACCATTAAACATGTCATATTAGTCTTAAAAGACGCAACTTTAATTCAACCAAAACCCCAAATATACTCATATGCAATTTAAATTTAAAGTCTATTAAGAGTGACATGCAAGTAGTTTTAGGTCATTTAAAACAATAGACAAGTATCATTATCAACTAAGCAAGAGACTCCCAAGGTGCAATGATCCATCAGGTTATTCTTTGCAGTGATTTAACTTAAACAAGAATCAAGCATGATATTTCGAAGCATCAGATCAAATAGCGGCTTTCACAGGGTAGGGGTAACAGATTTGGACATGGTTTAACTTAATAGGATCAACGACATGCCTCAGATAAGATTTCATATACTTAATATTTTTACAGTGTTACCTACCAAACATGAGACATTAGGCTAACAGAACCAAACATACTTAGGCAGTTGATAGATAGGAATCAAGTTAACATTTGATCTTACAAACAGGTTTAAGCCAACAACATCTAACAGGCATTTAACTAACTCTTAACAGGACAACAATACACACATGAACAACTAACACAGTACATATTTGTCATGAGTAAACTAAAACTGAAATAAATCTAAGGGCATACTTGACCACATAGGTCTGATTAACAAGGTTTATGCTTAGCTAAGTCAAGATAACCTATAATAGCACATAACATGATTAACTAATCCAAATTTTATTAAAGCAATACATAAATATTATTTTGCTTTATCAGAACTAACACATAAGAATCATAATTTTAATGTAAGCAGGCTGAAACAAACTAATACATGAGGCATGTTTGATTAGGCCTAATCATACCATTAAAACCAAGATTACATAGCATACTTTAACTATATTGCACTAAACCAAAACTAATCTAAACATATTAAGCAGGTTTAGCTATTAAAAATAGGAGCATTATTTATCTGATTAGCATGCTTGATAACCAGCTAAATTAACTCACATAATCCTATTTATTTCAACTAAAACCAAACTAAGCAAAAAATGTAGCTCACATACCTAAACAAACTAGACTATTCTAACACATATAGACATATTAAACTACACAACTTAAACAAACAACATACAAATCATACAAAAGGCAGTAAAATAAACTAAGGCAGTAAAATAAACTAACACAAAACAACTAAGGAACATAAAATACAAAAAAAATAAAAGAGAAGGGGAATTACCTCCTTTGTGTGCAACCTTTGATCGAGATTCGAACTTGGAGACCTTGGTTGTTCCCCCAAATGCTCCAAATCACACAGAAACCACACAAAAACAGCAAAACAAAACTTTTAAAATTTTGAACTAAGTTGAAAGTTAAAGGTCTCAGGTAAATAAGCTAGAAACCCTAGGTATTCAACTTTTTTTGTATGCATGTGAAATATTCAGATGCTCCCCCTCTAAAACAGTGAATTTGGGGTTCTATTTATAGCACCCCAAATTGAAGCAAAACCCTAATTCCAACCGATGTGGGACGAGTTACAATCTTGGACTTTTTCCTCACATTCAAGCATTGAAGGGTCGAGTTTAATCGTAAGAAACAAATAAAGGGTCAGATTTTGCCCTAAATTGATCGATCCACTTGGTTCTTTATAAACCAATGAAATTTGTGGATTCAAATTCGAGTAACAACAGAACCCATTAAGAGATTCAGTCCATTTGATCATAGTAAGGCAGAAAAGGTGAAGAAATGGGAAGATTATAACTTGTTTGTGTGGCGTTAGGTGAAAAACAGTGAAACAATTAATGCCTTGCTCAATCCAGCTATGTCAGACCCTGGAAAAGTAATGCACGTCTAAAACTTTGCTAAAAAAATGATGGTGATGAGGAGAGAGGGAGTTCCTCCCTTGGCGGTGCTAGGGTTTGCGAAAAATGGGGAGGGTGAGAGATATTAGGGGTGTGTTTGGTGTGAAATGAAGCAGAGAAGGGTATACCCTCCTTCTTATTTCTGCGTTAGGCTGAGTCATGCCCTTCATTGGGCTGCTCGGTCCAGATTAAAAGGGGAAATAAAGGGGCTGCCCATTGAATGCATATGCATACACGAGATACAGATGTGTATATGTATAAACATGTATATATCTGTGTATACATATTTATGCAAGGGGAGGTCAAATGCGCAATTTTAACAAATAGCCATATTTTAAAGCTATCATTTAATTGACATTTCAAATATAGCTTTATTGAATCTAACTAATCAATTAAGACTCAATTTTGCAGAATATGACCTAATTGACTTAAATCATGGAAGTTGACTTCAATTAACGTCATACTTAAACTAGCAATTGATTATTTCAATTGTAGCCACTTCTAGCCATACAACAAGCAATTTACGGATTTTGACCAGAATTAGACACTTAATTACTTATGATAAATACTAATTTAGGAATTGAGGGGTAAAAATGATTAATTCATTTAATTATCCAAGTTCCTTGAATTAACAGAGTAAAACACTTGCTAATTGACAATTTAATAATCTAAACAATTAAATAATTGTTGTAAATTGCTTTTTCTCTTGGTTAATTTAGCAAATGTCTTAATTGTTGCAATAAATGGGTAAATTAATTTCTAAATGACTCATAATATTATAGGAATTATTTTACCAATTAAGACTGGTAAAATATTATCTAAATAGTTTATAAAATCATTTGACTTCTAAAAAAATACACATTTCACTCTGTTTGATATCCAAGAACTCTTGGTAATTAAAATAAATTATGAGAGGTCAATAATTAGGTGTCAACAACTGCCCCTTCAGTGTTCGAGGATGGCGAGGTCATCCCTGAGCAACAAAATTTGATTAACCCTAAATTTTGGCTGACCCATTTTTATATCACCTCTCATTGTTATGCAATTTCAAATATGTGGCTGGACCCTGGCTTCTGGATATTCTACATATCTCAGGTTTTATGAGAATTTAATCCATTTGTAGTTCGACTCAATTATGACTTCTAAATGAAAATTTAAGCAAATCTTGAGTTTCCTAATTATAAAACTGGGAAGTCCGGGGTGATTGGTCGGAGTGTGACTGACTCTCTATTATTGAGTTCGCCTACACATTCCTATTTTTGGAATCAAGTCACTTGTAGTTCGACTCGATCGGAGGAAAAGGATATCCCTTATGCGGGAATGCCTTTGTGTGTGTGCCGGTGTGTGTCCGACCAGTTACGGAATAATAAAAGCAAAGTAGATAAGCAAATAAAACATTCTTGTGTGGCTGAGCATGATGAGGAGTGATCTTCCAAGTCCTGACCGGAGAGCTTGACTCTCATGGGCACCCTATCTCGACCGGCTGCGTAAGAAAAAGTTTCACGTTTGCTCCGCATACATCTGGATTTGATTTGATCAGCCTGCTCTGTTTGGCGGCTGTAAATCTGCTCCCACCTGCTGAGTAACGTTGGTTGATTTTGATGACGAATACTGCGATCATCTGACCGGGTTTACATCGTCTTTAATCTTTGGAGCGAATACTGAGGTCATCTGATCGGATTTACATCGCTTTACCTTTTGATTGTGCCCTGTAGCTTGTAGGAATGGCCGGATTTACATCGCTTTACTTATGGCCTCTCGATTATATTTGTATACATTCTCGTATGTATGTATGGACCTTTTTTGGCATGTTTGTATGAATGGCCCTCTCGGCATGTTTGTATGAATGGCCCTCTCGGCATGTTTGTATGAATGGCCCTCTCGGCATGTTTGTATGAATGGCCCTCTCGGCATGTTTGTATGAATGACCCTCTCGGCATGGCCTTTCGGCATGTGTGTATGAATGGCCCTCTTGGCATATTTGTATGAATGTCCCTCTTGGCATATTTGTGTGGCAGCAGAAAAATAGCTATGCAATGGCCCTCATGGCAAATAAGAAGAAGTGATGGCCCTCTCGGCAATAGGAAAATAGATATGCAATGACCCTCATGGAAAATAAGAAGAAGTGATGGCCCTCTCGGCAACAGGAAAATAGATATGCAATGGCCCTCATGGCAAATAAGAAAAAATGATGGCCCTCTCGGCAATAGGAAAATAGATATGCAATGGCCCTCATGGCAAATAAGAAGAAGTGATAGCCCTCTCGGTAACAGGAAAATAGATATGCAATGGCCCTCATGGCAAATAAGAAGAAGTGATGGGAATGACAGATATGGCCCCTTCGGCTAAATAGTCTTTCTTTTGTCCTTTATGCCAGTTGTGACCCTTCTGGTCATGTATGCCGTGTTGTTTTACTATGACCCCATTGGCCGATGATTTTGCCATTATGGCCTTTTGTTCTTTGTGGGCCCTTATGGCCAGGTGTTTTGCCCTCATGGCGTTTTCGTCCTTTTGTAGCCCTTGTGGCTAGATATTTGCCCTTTGTGGCATTCAAATCTTTTTATAGCCCTCGTGGCTAGGTATTTGCCTTTGTGGCATTCAAATCTTTTTATAGCCCTCGTGGCTGGGTATTTGCCTTTGTGGCATTCAAATCTTTTTATAGCCCTCGTGGTTGGGTATTTTTTCTGAAAACCTGATCTCAGTAGCTATCTTGACCTTCTTTCGACGAACCATTTCCTGCACATCAAACAAAATTAGAAAAAAGATCGTCCTCCCGACATCCAAGAGACCAGCATCAGAAATGGGTTAGTTTTTTCCTATTTAAAGTTGATTCGTGTTGCCGGTATCTTCGGCTTTCTGGACTTGAAACCCCTTCGGCTTCAGTATTCGAAAGATGAAATTATTTTCATTATGCAGAAAATCATTTTTGTAAAGTTACCATAAAGATATCTATTTGTAGGCAAATAGATGCATTGTTTTAAAAGCTGTAAGGTTAATTGTCATGACAGGTGCTTTGAATGAGGGATATCCCTTCTTCTGTGACTGGGGTTCTTTGCTTCTTTGCGCGGGATTTTTGAGACTTTTTCTCAAAAATTCTGCCCCAGTTTAAATCTTGATCGACGAACTCTCGTTTCGAATCTTCTGAGTCGCGGGAAATTTTGAGGTACCCTACCCCAGTTTACAGTATTGAATAAATGAGAAATTTTGAGATCTTCTCAAAATTTCTCGCCCCGCCTTGAAACTCTGGTTAGTCGACTCTTTTGTAGTGGATTGATGGCACAATTTTTTGAGATCTTCTCAAAAATTCTCCCCCGTTGGACGTGGCAATCCTTGCAATCCTTGCATCTATCTCTGAGGCTTCCTACGGGTTTCTTAGTTTTTTTTTGTTTGGGTGCGATCGAGCTCAAAGTGCGCCTACGTATCCTGTCGGAGTAGGAATCAGGTCGAACATAGTTCGGAATAAAAGTAAATGAGTTTTTGGATTTTACTAATAATGCGACCGAGTCCCAAATGGACTGCCTACGTATCCCACTGTGGGGAAGTCAGGTCATTGCATAGTTCATATTACAAAGTTGTTTTGTTTTTCCCATCTATTACAAAATGATTACAAGCAAAAGGAAATAACTAATACAAGCAAAAATAACGATTACAAGCAAAAGTACTATTACAAACTGAAAAACTTGTCTTCATGCATAGTAGCACTTGATTGCGTCTGAATTGATTGGCTTTGGCCACTCTTGTCCGTCCATTTCTGCCAGTACTACCGCTCCTCCGGAGAGTACTTTGCGGACCACATAAGGACCTTGCCAGTTGGGAGCGAATTTTCCTTTGTATTCATCTTGGTGCGGGAAAATTCTTTTGAGCACCATCTGCCCAATTTGGAAAAGTCAAGTCCTGACTCGCTTGTTGAAGGCTCTTGCCATCCTTTGTCGGTATAGTTGACCGTGACATACGACAACCATCTTTTTTTCGTCAATTAAATCCAATTGCTCATATCGAGCTCGGACCCATTCAGCATTGTCCAATTTTGCTTTTTGGATGATCCTTAAGGAAGGTATCTCGACCTTGGCGGGTATAACCGCTTCAGTATCATAGACCGGCAGGTATGGAGTTGCTCTTGTTGAAGTTCTGGATGTAGTACGGTATCCGATTAAGGCATAACGCAATTGCTCATGCCAACTTTTGTGATTGTCTGTCATTTTCCTTAATATCCTCTTGATATTCTTGTTGGTTGCTTCTATGGCTCTGTTCATTTGTGGCTGGTAGGATGTCGAGTTTCAGTGAGTGATCTTGAATTTCTCACAGATATCCTTCATCAAATGGCTATTCAGATTAGCCCCTTTGTCAGTTATGATGAACTCAGGTATGCCGAATCAGTATATGATATGTTTCGCACGAAATTAGCTACACTTTCTTTGTTACTGACTTGTGTGATGTTGCTTCCACCCATTTGGTGAAGTATTCGATGGCGACTAAAATGAATCGATGCCCGTTTGAGGCTGCGGGTTTGATGGGCCCAATGACGTCCATGCCCCGGGCAACGAAAGGCCATAGTGAGCTCATAGCATTAAGCTTACTCGGTGGAACCTTAATTAGATCACTGTGGATTTGGCATTGATGTCACCTTTGCACATATTTGCAGTAATCTCTTTCCATGGTCATCCAATAGTATCAAGCTCATAGAATCTTCTTTGCTAGTACAAATCCGTTCATATGGGGTCTATATGTCCCAGCATGTACTTCTTCTAGAAGTTTGGTGGCTTCGCTGACATCTATACATCGAAGCAGACCCAAATCCGACGTCTGTTTGTACAGCACTTCTTTGTTTAGGAAGAAACCATTTGCCATTCATCTAATGGTCTTCCTTTGTCTGGTCATGACTCCCTCGAGGGGTTCCAGTTTCTCCAAGTATATTTTGATGTCATTGTACCGTGGCTTGCCATCCAGCTTTGCTTCTACATGGCAACAATAAGCATACTCTTCTTTTAAGATTATCCTCAGCGTGTGGATGTGACTGCTTTCAGGATGTTGGATCATTGACGCTATCGTGGCCAGCGCGTCGACAAACTCGTTCTGAGCTCTTGGAGTATGTCAAAACTCAACCATTCTGAATTTCTTGCACAGTCTTTGTTCTAGGTTTACATACGGCAAAATCTTTTCATTTTTGGTGGCCCATTCGCCTTGCACTTGATGAATTAGTAGGTCGGAATCTCCAATGACCAGTAATTCATCGATGTCCATATCTACTACCATTTTGAGACCTAGAATGCAGGCCTCGTATTCAGCCATATTGTTAGTACAACGAAATTTGAGCTTTGCGGTCATGGGGTAGTCTCCGATTCCAGAACCTTTGTAATTCACCGCTACGTCGAAGAACGATCTGCACCACGTATGTAAGATCTACATTGCTTCTTCTTCTATGGCTAACACCCCTTCGTCTGGCTAATGAGTGCGAAGTGGTTCGAGTTCTTCATTCACCGGACTTGCAGCTAGTAAGTCAGCCAAAGCTTGTCCTTTAACAGCTTTCTGAGCTATGTATACTATGTCGAGCTTTAACAACTTTCTGAGCTATTTATACGATATTGAATTCACTTGGTCATTTTTCATTTTGGGCATAGGCATTGGCTGGCGCAATATGTATCTTAGTGGATCCATCTTGGATATGATGTGAGTGGTGTACGAGGACAAATAATGCCTCAATTTCTGGGCCACCTAGGTTAAGGCACATCAGGTTTTCTCTACCAATGTATATTTTGCCTCACAGGCTGTGAATTTCTTACTTAGGTATTAAATGGCGTGCTCTTTCTCCCCTGCTTCATCGTGTTGTCCTAACACGCACCCAAAGGCATTCTCTGCAACAGATAAGTATAGCAGCAACGGGCTCTCAGGCCTTGGAGGTACCAGGACTGGTGGATTGGATAAATTTCTCTTGATGGTATCAAATGACCCTTGGCACTCCTCTGTCCATTTGGTGGGAGCGTTTTTCTTCAGAAGCTTGAGTATAGGCTCCACAATAATGGTGGATTGAGCTATGAATCGTCCAATGTAATTTAACCTTCCCAAGAAACTCATGACTTCCTTCTTGGTTTTGGGAGGAGGTAATTATTGGATCACCTTGATCATTGTTGGGTCTAGTTCTATGCCTCTCCAGCTGACTATAAATCGTAATAGTTTTCCGGCCGGTACATCAAATACACATTTAGCCGGGTTCAGCTTTAGATTAAACCTTCGGATCCTATCGAAGAACTTCCTTAGACGTGTGGTATGCTCCGAACTTTCCCTTGACTTGATAATGACATCGTCCATGTTGACTTCAATTTCTCTATGGATCATGTCGTGTAACATGGTAGTCATCGCTCTCATGTACGTTGCGCCGGCATTTTTTAGGCCAAAGGGCATTACTCTGTAATGGTATACTCCCCATGGAGTGATGAAGGTTGTTTTCTCCGCATCCTCTCCATCCATTAGGATCTGATTGTAACCAGCGAAACAATCCACCAATAACTGTAGCTCGTTCTTGGCAGAATTATCTATGAGTTTGTGCATGTTTGGCAGCGGGAAATTATCCTTTGGACTGGCTTTATTGAGATCCCGGTAATCCACACAGATCCTTATCTTTCCACCCTTTTTGGGTACTGGAACTATGTTGGCCACCCAAGTGCGGTATAATGTTACTTCTACTACCCCGGACTTGATTTGCTTTTTTACCTCGTCCTTGATGCGGATACTGAGGTCCGGCTTGAATTGTCGGGTTTTTTGTTTTACCGGAGCGAAGCCTGTGTTGATAGGTAACTTGTGGGATACTATGCTAGTACTCAGCCACACGGCATGTCGGCGTATGACCATTGTTGACACCTAATTTTTAACCTCCCGTAATTTATTTTAATCACTCAGAGTCCTTGGATAATAAATAAAATAGGCTATGCATCTTAAAGGGTCCAAATATTTTTTATATAAACTTTTCAGGTCAATATTTTACTCTTTTAAATTGATCAAGAGGTTTTTATGACATCATAAATTATTTAGAAATTAATTGGTATCTTTTTGACATTTACGGAACATTTTATTAGAATTAATCATGATCAAAACAATTTTGAATAATTGTTTGATTAATTTATTAAATTGTCAAAAGTCAAAATTAAATAATAATTTACTCCCTTAAATCCAAGAAACTTGAGTAATTGAAAGAATTGACCATTTTACCCCTCAATGTTTAATCCTATGTGTCTGCATAATTGTTTGAAATTAATAAATTGTTTGGCGCTTAAATTATATTAATTAATCAGTTAGAGGGTCTTTGTTGCAAATTGATTTGACTATTTAGTTGTTTACATTATGACCACAATTGAATCAACCAATTCATGGTTGAGGCAATTGGGGTCATTTTTACAAAATTAGCCTTTCAATGGCCTTAATTGAAATGACCAAATCCATTGGCAAATCAATTAAGGTCATTAGTGCAAATCTAGCTTTTGGCTAATTAGATAAATAAGGTCATTATTGGAATAATTAATTAGATTAAGATTAACTAAGGACATTATTGCAATTAGTTAACAAGAGGAACTATTGCAACACTCATTTAAAATTAGAACCAATTAAGGCTATGCTTGTAAATTGAGCTTATTAGTCGTGTTTCGAAATTAGTTACGTCCTAATTTGTTTGTAATTGAGTACTATGGTCAATAATTGATTGTTTAAAGTGGTTATCTATTTTGTTAAATGACTCATCCTACCCCTATTCGTGTATATACACCTGGTATACATAAATATACATACGTGATATACATGGGGGAAAAGGGCCATTTTCATTTTCTCTTAAAATTGGACCAGGCCCAGTCCACTTAATGGACCAGACCGGGCCCAAAAACACACAGATAAGGAAAGGGAATAATACTCCCTCATTCTATTTTTCATTTTCACACAAACGCAGCTTTACACCCTTCTCTCTCCTCCCATTCCCCTTTTCCCCAAACCCTAAGGCGCCGCCTCAGTGTTCTCTCTCTCTTTCATGCCAATAATGGC
The DNA here is from genome assembly GCF_029784015.1 of Lycium ferocissimum. NCBI lineage: Eukaryota > Viridiplantae > Streptophyta > Magnoliopsida > Solanales > Solanaceae > Lycium > Lycium ferocissimum. The sequence goes on from NC_081350.1 coordinate 64,704,000, forward strand.
AATGGTGAAGAGAACCCAGGCTTTACACAGGCCTGGTATGGCTATTCGCGTGAAACAATCAATTTTTCAAACCCAAATTCATGTTTGTCGCCCCAAACACGGTATTGATCTCTTCCTATTGCTTTTTTCTTTTATTTTTTCTAAATCAAAGCACGAATTTTGCATTTTTTTTTTTTGTACAAACATTATTGTCATTGGTTCTTAAGAATTTTGGGCGGATCGACCTAGGAGAGGTCAGAGCCAACCGTATGTGTTTGTATTCTGTAGATCTTAGCCATTAATTTCATGATATTGAATGTTGCATCTGAAAACCACTTGGTACGACATCGTTTATTTAGGTCTTTGGATGAACTTTGGGAATCTATAAATAGAACCCTAACCCTCTCACAAAAAACAAGTCGGGACAACCTCAAGAGGCTAGAAATTTCGATTTTAAGCTTCTCACTAAAATTTTTAAACTTTGACCTCAAAAGTTGAAGTTTTTCCTAAGTTCTAAAATTATTTTCTTTTGTTGTTCAAAATTTTTGTGTGACAGAGTCTCGAAATTGGAAGCACAAGGCTCCAAGGTCCATTCTTTTCTTGGCTGCACACATAAAAGGTTATTCCTTATCATTTTGTTTTCCTTATTTAGATTCTGCTTAGTCTAAGGGTGTTACGCTAGATAGTATGTTTGGGTCTTGCTTAATCTAAGTACTTGCTAATGTTGGTTCATGTTGTTAAGTTCTTTCCTATCTAGTTATGTGCCTAATTTATGATTCACTTAAGTAAATGGTGTAACCAACTTGAATGTCACGTTGAAACCTGCCTAACATGGGTTGATTAGTCTTCATAGTGGGTTGTTTTGCTTATGTGATCTCCGTGCTTCTACTTAAGCTATGAAACAATGTGTGGTTAATGTATCTTGAACATGTTTTTCACCTAAATGATCTCACCCACACAAAAAAAGGTAAAACCAAGACTAGTTAATAGCTTTTTTCTCAATTGATCTGCAATTGGAAATGGAGTTTTGATTTAGTCTGGCTTTTTGGTTGGTTAACTAATAGTTGGATTTTCTATGGTCATGGCTCCGCCTAGTTTAAACTGGAATGTGTGTTAAACTACCTAGGTCTTTAGTAATCTTAAAACTAATGTGATTAAAGACCTGAATATGGACATGGTTTGGTGTGATTAAGTGTTTCAATCTCTTGTCTAAATTTGTGTGGCTTAAACATATGGTGTTTACAAACCTTTCTTGGTGTGATTCACATTACAAGTCTTATATCTTGAAACTATTCCATATCTCTAAGCTCTAAAGGCTTTGATAGAATTGGAAAGAAAGGGGGTAAACGTTTAGGATCAGGTCTAACTTGAAGTTAATTGAAATGAATCTGATTGGTTTTGCCAACTAGCAAGGTGGTTGTTAGTTCTTAACCTGATTAGTGGCAGCTTTAAGGATTTAAAGATGTAAAATGGGAGAGAAATAGTTGTCAAGAATCTGAAAATTTGTTATGTTGCCTTTAATCTCTTCGTTCTTTTTCCCCAGTCCTATTATGTGTCCTATCTAATTGGTGAAGCAACTTGTGTTATGAAAATAAGTTGGTGTTCTATAAATTCTTGCATATGCATTAATGTTTCTTCATGGACTGACCCTAGTTTAATAGGTGACCTTAAGTGTCTAGTTGGATAATTTAAAGTAGTATGAAGATGGTGAAGTAAAACTGGTCTGGTTATGTTTTGCTATGTCTTGAATAAGTTAAGAAATTGAGGTTTGTCTTTAAAAACGTGAAACCTGGTTTTTATACAATGATAAGGAACATGGTCTAGAAATGATAGTTGACAACACTGTTTGCTTAGGCCTGAGATGAGATTAAAAAATATAGGATCCTGTAAGTCCTGTTTGGATAAAGAGGGTTAAAAACAGGTTTGTAGGTAAAATTTTAAGATAAGTTGGCTTTACAATCTGAGTAGTTCAACCCCCTTTAGCATGTTTAAGGATGAGAGGGGAGGACCATGAGTGTAAGTATGTAAGTATAAACCACTTGGCAAATGGTAAGTCTTTTTAAAGACATCTTAGGAGAAGAATAAGAAAGGACCAAGCCTCACTCGGTCCATAGTATCTTTCTTCCCGAATAAAAGATTGTCATGGCATATCCCACAAGCCTATGGGGTGCAATTTACTATGTTTACACACTTGGTTTCCCTTCCCCATTATTGAGTTAAATGGGTCTTAAAAAATGAACTTCCCCTTGCATTAATGGTTGTTCACTTAGATCACTAAACTTGGTCATAATGTTTGATGTTTGGATTTAAATGAACCTACTGACTTATCAGGTATGCCTTAGGGATTAGTTGACAGGACTAGGTGATACATGTTGGTTTGAGGATTGTAGGCATTAACTAAAACTGGAAAGGGAGAAAGACTTCAAGTAGGTATATGATCACTGATTGCTGAAAATGAGTCAAAATGTCTTGTTTAGATAGTATAATAAGCTGTGAGGACCCTCTAATATCTGTTTGGGCTTGGTTCATGATTAAGACTCATATAGGGTTCTGTATACATTAGCTTAGTCTTATCTGTGCTTGAATTGGTTTTCTTAAAACACTAGAATGCTAAAGAAAGGAAAAGAGGAGTAGCTTAGTATTAATTTAAATTAGCAGTATGGTGACATGGGAATATACTTAGCTTTTTTCTTTATTATACACTAGATAATGTACCATGTTTTGAACCTTTGAGATGTGTCCTTAATCTTGCTAGTCTAAACGTGGTTAAAGGGTAATGAATGAGTCTGGCCTTGTTTGAATAATGCACTGCTTCATAGCACAACATTAAGCACCAGCAGGGGCATAATAATAACAGAAGTGAGCTTTGAAATGAGACCAGGTGAATTGTGAATACTGTTTTGTTAAAAAGTGGGAGAGTTAAGAGCAGGCCACTAATTGTGAATGGTGAGTTAAATCATGCACATTTTCCGATGGGATTAATCTGTTTTTCTATAATGGAATAGGATTAGAAGAGAAGGTCTAAAAGGGATTCAAGACTCTGAACCTTAAAATATTAAATCTTCTATGTACCTTTGGGACTGCTTGCCTTTCTGCTTGCTTAAAATATGTATGAAATACAGCTGCCATACTTAAAGACTGCATATCTTAAATAGAATCACTTGGACATAAAATATCTTGGCATTGCTTATACTTGACCTTGCTTGTGTTCTAGTTGTTTGTCTTGACCTTTAACTAAATGATCTTGAGAGTAATGCAGCATCCCAGAGTAATGCAGCATCCCACTTGTGCTCATTAAGCTAGAAAAGCCATAACTCTTCCTATATTTTCCTGGCATAATCAGATCTGCTTGTGCCCTATTTCTATTAATATCATAGTAATTAGAGATCAGTTACTTACCTTGTGTTTTGCTTATTGTAAATGATTGCTTCAATTAGAGAACTCTGATCCATCTGCTTAAGTTTATCCATACCATGTTCACTAGATTTACAAACGTTGTCTTCCGGCATATCTTCTGCATTATGTGTAAAAAATTACCCATGCTTGAAATATTGCATATAAAGGTTATGTGAATACCTACTTTGGCTGTGCATAAGTCATCTACTCTTGTTGTGGGCATTGTATGAGTAACTTTGTATGGTCTCTGTAAGTTTTAAATCTGCTGCTCACCTCTATTTACATTATATCAGTACTGAGGTTTGCTTACACCATGTCTATGTGCCTAATCTGTGTCCTGGTTATCCCCTATCTGTGTCTTGCATCTTTCATGCCTACTTGATTCAAGACTGCTTTGAACTATGCCACCTCTATGTACCTGCTTATGTTGTGATTGTTTGGTTCAGTCCAACTTTGGTCACATTGTGTCCATGTATTCTTTTTCATCCTTGTCTAAGTTATATTCAGTTGTCTTGGTCTTGGTTTACTAGAATATTACATCTGCTTGGGCCATTCATCTCTTCTCTTCATACTCTTTACCTATTCCTATTAATTTATGGCTATCCTATAACTATGTGCATTAGACTTGTTCTATCTGTTCCAAGCCTGTGTGTGGATATGTAAGTCTGTGTCCTCTATGGCTGTATCGGTTGGGAGAACAAAGCAGTTTAGGGGGGCCTGGTCTAAACCTTCCCCTGGTGACCAGCAATGCCAGAGGTTCATGAAACCTTTTGGAACTTGTGCGGCATCAGGAATACGGATAGCGATAACTTCTCCTCCTCACCACCCGAGTCTTCTCCAATAAAGTCTAAGGGCATGGAAGTGCATATGCATACTACATTGACTTGAGAATATGTATGTGTGTACAACTATGTATGTGATAAGATCAGTAAAATATAAACTAACCGGGGTCTTTGTTTCTTTTCTTCTTCACTGCATGGCCACTTGGGCTGAGTATAAAACCAATTTGTTGGGCTGAGGCCCAACAGGCATTTCTTCACATTTGGGGCGAGTCCGAGTAAAGAAAGGGAAGTTAATATTAGAAGAAACGCGTAGAAGCCCAGCCATGGGTGAAAATGGCCAACTAGGGGCTTGGTACACCCCTAGCCTGCCCCATCTCTTTATTATCATGGTTATATTTTGCATTCCAATTTTGTAGTATTCGGATTTGCAATACTTGTAAAGAATTCATATTATTATTGGAATCTTTTGGTTTGCTAGTCATCATAGAACAACGGTACTTATGCCGTTTAGTAGACTTTTAGGTCCCCGAACGATTTTCAGAAAACCAGATTTAGTATAACATTCTTCAAAACTTAAAAGGATAACAAGAAAAAATAGCTTTTTGGTGCAAGTTCAAAACGGATAATAAAGGTTTTTTCCAAGACAACAAATATTATGACATTTCTCCAAAACAAACCAGCTCAGTTTTTTGCAACAGAGCAAAGTATTTTTAAAAGTTAAACCTAGCTTTGGACAGAGTTGGAACTGGAATAAGTTGATTTTTGGGCCAAGCCCCATAGCGAAACCAAAGACTTTGGGAGGCAAAACCCACTTAAAATTTTGCACTACTTTAGGCCACGATCCTATTTGATCTTAAAAAAAGAGGGAAGAAAAACGGCTTTTTTTGAGCTTAAGCTTCATAAAATAAACGGTCATGTTCACAAACTTATAGGAGTGAAACTAAACCATTCTTTTATCAACTCAGACATATTCAAAACAAGTGAAATGTGTTCATAAAATATGAAGTTTTAACATGAGACGTTCTAAGTATCATACGGATTGAGCCGAAATGAAATGTGTGATTAAAACATGGATATATATATATATATACACCGCCAAGAGCCAAAACATTCTTTGCAAAGATAAAATACACTATCCTTATATAAAGGAGCCTATTCTTACCCGGGTATCATAAATCTGAACCTGAAGTACCCTATATATAAAGGGAATCTATTCAAATCATTTGATATGTAAGCAACGACAACCTTTTTATAAATGCAGAAAATAAGCACTAAATAAGCAGTTTAAGCAAATAATCACACACTGGAATTCGAAGGTCAACTGTATAGTATGGATCCTTATACTGGGGTGCCTAACACCTTCCCCAGGGGATCACCAAAACCCTTACCTGGACTTTGAATTACGAAGGATTTTTTACGGTGATTGAATAAACCCTTCCAAATTGGTTTTCCTAATTTCCTAAAAATTAGGTGGCGATTCTTTTTCAAACAAGTCCGAAAGAGCACCAACAAGTTCTTTGATTTCGATTAACAAAAGTACAAACTGTGGTCCTGGCTTGGATCAACATCAAGCCATTTCCATTTTGAAAACATTACGAGGTACATAGAATGATAAAAAGTGAGTAATCGGGCCTCGACCGATTCTCCCTATTTTTTCAAAATAAATTCATCTTTCTCTACCGAAGAGCCAGTAATGGGGTAGAGGTCCAATTGGAAAGCTGCTCACCCTGATCTGCACCTTTGATGGTGGGCGTTTCTGCATGCTCTTCTAAGATGACTGAACAATCTTCTCCTTGGAATAGCATCCCTATCCCTTATTCAATGTCAACATCGTTCGGTACAGGCATTCGGCTAAGAAATGACTGGTACAGGTTGGGAATGGGTTTGCGGAGATCTGCGACCTCTTGCCTCTTCTTGGTAGGTATCCCATCTTCAGTTGGGACATATCCCAGTCCGAAACAAAAATTATTTTAGGGAAGGGGAATTGGCTCAGTGATGCCGTGCAAATTCTTTCCCAGACCTTTCCCGGGCTCGAACCCGTTCAAGAGCATAGTCGAAGCAATCATCTTATATACTGCCGGCATGGGGGTCTCGGGGTGTTCTATTTTGTGGGCAGCCCCTACGAGTTCCATTACATGGAAATCTGTTCCTTTGGGTGTTGCTTTGATAACGGGCAAAGAATTGCCCGGATAATTATGCATGCTTGCCTCTCCATGGATTGTCACTTCTTGTTCTCCCCAGACGAATTTCAAAGACTGGTGAAGTGAAGATAGTACTGCTCTGCCATGTGGATCCATGGCCTCCTTAAGAGTAAATTGTAGTTGGCAGGTATTTCCATAACCTGAAACTCGATAGTGAACTCTGCTGGGCCTATTTGAATGTCCAGGTCTACTACTGCGTGGCATCAAATCGGCCTCCATCAAATGCTCTTATATTAGTGTGACTCTGACGAACCTTTCCAAGGTCATTTCCCAGCTGAATTAGGGTAGACTCGGGATAAGTATTGAGTCCAGCTTCATTGTCGATCGGCACACGAGTCACTACTTTGTTGCCGCATATGACAGTGATATACAGCGCTTTGTTGTGATTGGTGCCTTCTTTGGGCAACTCTTTTTTTGTGAAGGTAATTTGGTGTTCCTTCATAACATGGGAGACCATTTCGGCCAGATTTTTGCTACTCATCCCAGCTGGGACGTGGGCTTCCTCTAATAGACCCAAGAGATGTTGGGTTGAACTTTGTAAAAGTGCCAACACCGAAATTTGGGTCGGTGTTTTCTTAAGGTGCTCCATAATGGAGTATTCTTTGGGCTGCATCCGGCACCAGAAATCTTCAACTTCACCCTCAGTGATCACCCTTTTATGGTTTCTCTCTATTCGAGGTGACCTTTGGGCTAGATCTTCAGGAGTATAGCACCCTCCCGATCTTGTAATTTCGGGGCGAATGATTTGGACCACAAATTCTTTTCGAGGCAGTGCAGGGGTTGCTTGGGCCATATGCGCAACAACTAGCGCAGGGATTAATACTTTGAAATATGAGCGCTCTCATAGAGAAAGCGACGCCACTGTGCACTCAAGTTCTTTCACGGATTCACGGATTGTGGGCTTGCCTGTAACCCAGTCCTCTTCCCTTAGAATCATATGAATTATGTTGTTGCCATAGGCAAAGGGTTAGTGTTCACATTTGGAGGAGCTAGATGGAGTACAATCTCCATCCGATCAATCATGTTTTGTATCTTATACTTGAGATTGATGCAATCCTCAGTACTTTGTCCTATGCCATTGGAATGGTAGGCACATGTTTGGTCAGCTCGGTAGAACCGGTTCTTTGGGTCAACGACCTTTGGGGGAAGCATTTGGATCATCCCGGCTGCACTCAATCTTTTGAACAGATCAGTCCATGATTCCATTAACGGAGTGAACACGCGGGCAGGCTTCTTTTCGAAGTTCTGACGTGGCGCATTATAAGTGTTTGGTGGTGGCTGATTTTGGTAGGTATTAGGTTGGTTATTTTTTAGAGGACGGTAAGTGGGTGGGGGAGTCTGATAATTTAGCTGTGGAGCTTAGTAATTCGGTGGAGGTGATTGGAAGGTATTTTGTGGGGTTTGGTAATTTGTGGGTAGTGATTGGAAGGTCGTGCTTAATATACGGGCACCGCATTGTAAGGAGTAGGTACGTAAGTGTTTGGGGGAGGTGAAGCATATGCTTCCATCAGGAATTCCTCTCTTCTTTTGGGTTTTGGGCTAGGAGTGTGGTATGCTTGCCACGTTTTCCTTTGTCTTTCTTATAAACCTGGTTGAGCTTGATCCAGTGGACTTTCCGGTCATACTCATGATTCGTCCTGTTTTGAGACCATCTTCTATGGCTTCTCCCATTTTGACTAGTTCGGAGAATGGTCTTCCGGCCATTGAAAGCATCCTGTCATAGAAATCCATTTCTTGCGAACGGATGAAGACAGACACCAGTTCTTTCTTTCCCATTGGTGGTTGTACCCAGGCGGCTTCTGTTCTCCACCTACTTGCATACTCGCGAAAGTTCTCAGTGGATTTCTGTTTGACCTTTTCCAAATAATAATTGTCCGGTACCGTTTCTATGTTAAAGCAAAATCTTTTCATGAAAGCCGTAACCATGTCTTCCCACATAATCTAATGGCGTATGTCTAGTGCCATGAACCATTTTGAGGCTTCCCCGGTCAAACTTCAGCTGAACGGCCTCATGATGAGCGCTTGGTTGTCTCGAACGCCGACAAATTAGTCACAGTAGGCCCGTAGATGCGCTTTAGAATTACCTGTCCCATTAAATAGCTCAAAACGTGGCACTTTGAAGCCTTCGGGTAAATCCAAATTTGGATGCATACACAAGTTGTCATAACTTAAGAACGTGCCTGTGTGAGCGGTTTTCATGGTTCGCTCTAGCATTGCGGTCATCTTCCGCTTGAGCCTCTCTTCTTGTTTTTCCTGTTCAGCCTTCCATGCTTTTTCTATCTCCTCGTAGTGATTAATTTCTTGATCGGGTGAGAAGGTGCCTGGGGTGACAGGTGTGTGGAAGCAAACAACAGGGCGAGTTTAGTGGGTAGGGGTGGTTTTGGCGGTTGGTAGTGAGATAGTGCTTGGTTGTATGGTAATGCCGGGATGGGTGTTTTGTGGTGCTAGGTAAGAAGGGATAGAGTGAGCGGTTTCGGGAATTTGGGTAGTGTTAAGTGGGGTTGGGGTATGGTAAGAAGTACCAATGTGACCCTCGCAAATTGGGATGAATGGTATGGTAATCATAGTGGACTGGGTGGGAAAGTGATCAGGTAATGGTGAATTCAGAGATTGAAAAAACGGTGGAGACCTTATTTCTTCAGCAGGGGCCTCTCGGCAGCATTAGCAGCTTTGTTTCGTGCCACTTCCTCTTGAAGATGGGTGATTTTTCTCAAAAATCATCTTCATGACATCTTCAGTAGGTGATGACTGAGGCAGTTCGCGTAGAGGCGATTCCCTGAAAGCAATTTCAGTAGGGGTAGTTCCGTTCTCTGATGTACCAGTCATCATTCCTTTGACTTTATCTTGTCGGGATAAGGATGCTATTGCAGCTTTGGATCTTGTGAATTATGCCAGTGTGAACACGAATCAACCTCTCTTTCTATAAGAAGAGAATAACTCAAAGGTAAATAGAGTTAGTTTCGTTAGGTAATAGAAGGATGATCAAGATATCATACGCAAATGGCAGTAAAAAACACTTATGTTTGATTTAAATGCTCAATTGATCTCTTGTACCGGGTCTTGGGTACTTAGGCTTTGTTAAGTGAGGGGAATATAATATTTATAATATATAGAGACCGAGTCTTACGTAGACTGCCTACGTATCCCTCCGCAGGAAATCGCGCCATTTCGTAGTTCAGTTTATATAAGATAAGACTCCCTACCTTAAAACCCACCCGTGACCATGCCCTATAGAGTCTTCTTGCGTATCCCTCCTCGAGACATCAGGTCGGCGCAACTCCGTTTACATAAAATTGGGGGGGGGGGGAATCTGTATTAAGTACAAAAAATAGGATCCCCTAAAACTACCCTAAAGGTGACCTTTCTTTTGAGGTCAAAACAGGCTGTTTGTCCGTTCAACCCTTTTCCGGCCCTAAAGGCCCTAAATCCTTATATTGAGGCGGGAGCACCAACCAAATTGCGCCTTTGTGGACCAAGTTCTCTATCTTAAACTTGAATGTGTTACACTCTTCTATGTCGTACCCCAACGCTCCAGAATGGTACAAATACATTTTACGGCGGCCAACTCCTTCAGTTTGAGCCCTTCTAGTTCTGATGGGGCTAATTTTCCCGATGCTGACCAACTTCTGGAAGATGCTGGCATAAGAGTCCTTAAATACTGTAAAGTCATAACACCAAATATGAGTGTTCAGCGTAATCCCTTCAGTTAAGGAGATGTTGTCGTGGACCAAAAGTGATTGTGGGCCCCACATCTTGGTGATGTTTTTCTTATCTATCAGCTCGATGAGCATTCTCTTGAAGGCCAAACATTCATTAATGGTAAGCCCTGCCTGATCCCGGTGATAAGGGCACCTCTTGTGCGCAAAGATCGGAGCACACGGTGGCAACCTGTCGAAGCTGATACTGACTATCCCTTTGCTTCGAAACTTGATCATTATCTCCTCGCTCGTTATGTGCTTAGGCGAGACGCGGTAGGGACAATCCAACGCCTTAAGCACAATGGCCCACTATTCGGGTAAGGCTGGTCAGACATACTCTATTCGTTCCTCGGGCTCTCCCCTAGGACTTGATAGCGCAGCAGAAGTTCTTTCTCTTTTGGCGTTAAGTGGTGCAGCAGAGGCAGCTTCCCTTGACGGCCAAGTAGGCTCCTGTGGGTCTGATTCCATTTCTTCCTCTTTGGATTCCACCATTATCGGGATCTATTCAGGAAGTATCCCTTTTCCCTTGTCCAGGACGTTCTCTCCTTGGGCTTCAACCGATTCTTTGGGTGGACTTTTACGCCGAATCCATTAACTCATCAACCTCTTTGATCTTGACCTTGACTGCTTGGATTTGCTTTTTGAGATCCTGAATTTTTCGGTGAAGCGAGACCTTATTTTTTCTCATAACTTCCAGCTCTGGTGCGTTCTTGGTGTTCATCTTTAGATTCTGAGAAGGTTGCTAGACTTAGTACGGGTATTTTTTTGTTTATTGTTTTTCTTTGGGGGAGTGGACGATACTTGAGATCAATTAAGCATGTAAGTGAGACATATGAAAGCAAGTAAGCCACACAAAGCAGTTTATAAAATTTACACTACTCGCATTCCTAAACATACTAATCGTTTGAAACATAAATGTGCCATTTGAATCAAACCATTTCCCCATAATCATTAATAATAGTATTCTTCCTCGAAGGGGTACAAAAGATAAAGTAAAGACAGTGCATAAAGTAAATCAGCAAAAGCGTACTCCGGTAGTGGATGATGAAGCCTGATCTCGGTCGGTCTTGGCCTTCTTCGCCTTTCGAAGGGTAGTCTGGCTATGAAGATGGGCCGATGTATAAGTGGCCTCCATCAGAAATCCCTTCTGTGTGAAATTTAGTGGAGCGACATCATCTAAATTCCTTTTCATCCGATCATCGAGCTCAACAAAACTTGATCATTAGTAAGCTCTAATTCACATCTCAGACTCTCTATGACGGCTTTGTCATGCTCAATCTTCTCTAAATAATTAGCATCTCTGTCGTCAGCTCTCCTCTGAACCAAACAAGCCCGAATCTTAGCTTGCAAATCCTTATCTTGCACACAACTGTAGAGAATAGGTCTAGAAGGAAGTGTACCTTGTAAGTCGGCCCTCAACCAATCTTTATACTCCACAACACAACCCGGACGAAACCTATCTTCGGCTAAGGTATCGGGACCCCAAATCATGCGACCCTTCCATTCCCGTATGCAATCCAAATCCCTTGGCAGTCTATCGACATCATAGTCAATGATAAAATCTCCCATGCCTCCGATCCGGGGCATGACTTGAATTCTCCAAAATTGTCTCAAGACCCTAGCAGGCACATAAAGGTGAATCCCTCGAATTCCAATAAGCGGTAAGAATGGACACTTTCTACCCTTAACCATAACTTTGCCGGACACGAAGTCATGGAACATCCATTGAACGCTTTTCTCTTTCAACCTCAAAAAGGTGAATGTCCAATTTTATCTGTTTTGTTCTCACAAGTTTGGAAAAAAATCCCGAAGACCATCCCTTTCGGCTGGCTTACTTAATTGTTGTTCACCTCTAAATTTGATCATGTAACACCCCGTAAATTTTGGTTAGGTGTGAAAGTGTAAAACTAGTAATAAGATGATATTTTAGCTATATTAATCCATTCGGGATGAACTTGGGTGATAAGCAGTCGTTTTGAAGTCAACCTAAATAGTGAAGTTCGTAAGAGTTCTCAAACTCGTCTAAATTTCAGTAGGTCTAACTTCTAATCCAGTTTTGTGAAAATAGCTTGGGAATTTGGGAAAACTTCCTCAATTAAAGTTGTAGGTATTCGAAATACCTTTCCAACGGTAGGTCGCCTAGCTCAAACGGAGCTTTGTACTAGGAGCTATGCCCATTTTACTAAACATCATTTGTGCAGTGTAAAAATTAGGCTTGCGCGGCGCCCCAGGCCAAATTTTCAGTAAACTCAAAATTTTGACGCTGTCAACATGGATACACTGTGTGCGCCGCCCCAGGTGACGCACCAGGACATTTTATGCTGAAGTGATTTTTTTTTAAATTTATAAAAGCCTAACTTCGTTATATTCATTCCCACTTCGTTTTGGCCGAATTTTTAAGAGGAAACAACCCTAGGGTTTCCCCAAAACATATAAGGTAAGTTATTAATCAATTCCCATCATTACTTCATCAATCTAGCATCAAATTAACACTAGTTCATCTTCCAAAAATCCTAGATTCTTGAAACCAAAGAAAGAGAAGAAGAAAGGGATGTTTGGAGACGTTGAGATTCCTTCAATAAGGTATGATTTTTGACTCTTTTTTATGTTATTGAAAGGTTTTAGACTAGTGTAGGTTATCCTATGGGATTAGAATCCATGATTGATTCATGAAGTGTTCAAGAACACGTTCTAGACATGAAAACCCTAGTTTTTCTATAAATGGGGTATATGGGTAGAATTAGATTAAAGCTCTAATCTTTCTCATCTAAAACCATTGTAGTGTGATTGTAGAACCTTGGGAATTATGTTTGAGCGGGATTTGAGGTATGTCTAGATTTTTCCAAAAATCTTTCTTGAAGTATGTCTATATTTCAAAAATCATCTTTGCAAGTATGTCTACTTTTGAAGTACGTTTATATTGTGAAAGTATGATTTATATTTGAGAATCCTTTCTTGATTGTTTGTATAAGTTATAAATCTTGTTTGGTGGAAGTTCTTTTGGAATTAAAGATGATTTCTTTTAGACAAGGTCATGTGTGTGTAGGGTCAAGCCCGCATCGAACCTTATATGAACTATACTACTTTGTGAAACTCGCTTTTCCCATTTGGATGATTGAACTTATTTTTCTAAAGGTTAGACCTTAAACTTGTTTTGTTGTTGAATGAGTTTCTTGAACTTGAAATTGAATAAGAGATTTTAATAAGATTCTAAATCGGTTATGACTTGAAATGCCTCTATTTTGAGATGATGACTTGACAAGTGAGATTCGGCTCTAAGCCATGATTGATGATTCGGTAATATGCCATGATTTGTATTTTGTTTGTGTTTGGGCCTGTATGGGCAAGTTGTGCTAGTCCAGAGGATGATTAGCCGTTATGGATCCTAACGTATCGATACGAGTATTGCTGTGTCAGTCCAGAGGACGATTGACCTCCGTTGCTTCCTAGCCCAGAGTATCTATTGCTGTGCTAGTCCAGAGGATGATTAGCCTCTGTATCTTCCTAGACCGGAGTATCTATGCCTGTGCTAGTCCAGAGGATGATTACCCTCCGTTGCTTTCTAGCCCGGACTATCTATTGCTATGCTAGTCCAGAGGACGATTAGCCTCCGTGGTTTCCTAACCCAGAGTATCGATTGATTGATCTGCCTGTGAGTGGCTTGTTTCGTACTTTGATTAGCCTGTGAGTGGCTTGTTTCGTATCTTGTTGCCTATGAGTGGCTTGTGGTGATAGTGAATTCGTCAGTGAAATACTTGGCCTGGTAAATGGTAAGGAGTTAAGTTAATGTGTCTGTCATTGTTGGATTCTTTGATGACTCTTTAATGTTGCTGACTCACTTTATTCTTGGATTTGAACTGTTATTTTCATTGATATCATTTTATTGATTTTATTCATTATATCTTGTTTTATTAACTATTGTCCCTTAGACACTCACTGAGTACCCAGTACTTAGGCATACCATTGTTGTTTTTGATGGTATGTTAGGTATAATTGAGGAGCAGGTTCGTGATATGCCTAAGACTTAAGAGAACTTGCTGCTTTCGAGAAAATTCGATGAGCCCACATGATTGTTCGTGGGGCACATTCTATCTTTACTTTTTGTACTTTAGTTTCGTGCTGCGTCCTGATGTTTTTAGAGACTCTTTATTATCTTAGAAGCTCCTTAGATAGTTGTCAGCTTATGGGTAGTGTGTTGGAGTCTCGTATGACTCGTTGGGGCATTTGTGCCACGTTTGTTAACTAAGTATTTGATTTGACTTCCTCTAATTTTGTTTCATAATTGTGATCTTAAATTTTATTTAGTTGTTTATCACTTGTTTAATTAAAATAAATGAAAGATTATCGAAAAAGGGTTTGACGTTATTGATTTATAAGGTTCTTCCGATGTTGTTCATGACGTCGGATGCCGGTCACGTCTAGGGTGGGTTTTGGGGCATGACAGATCATGTGCTTAAGCACCCACCATTGTAGGAAGCTCAAGGGTCAGTACAAATCGTCTAGGATGATTGGGGTTATGTCAAAGTATTTAGTTTCTTCTTGTTAGGTTATGCCGTAGAAGATGACATGGGTGACCAAAATGATTGGGGTGTCTATGGATAAGGACCAATCTTTGAGAAAAACCATGATTCCCAGAAAGCAAATGGCGAAAGCTAAATACCTGGTAGCCGTCCATTTGGCATAAGTCTTGAATTCCCCAGGATGCTCCACAAATCTATTTGGGTTTCCAAACCTTTTGTATAACTCTCTAAAGGGTATGGTTGAACCATGGGCCCAATTGGCGTAGTTTAAGGAAAGAATTTTGCAAATCTGGGAGTAGGTGGGTTTTTCTTGGATCAAGGCATTTTGGTCAGATTTCTTTCTTCTTTTCAATCCCGAGCCTACGCTAGTCAACACATCCCTGAACTCATCTAAAGTCGGCGTCATCTCGACGTTATCCCAAAATCAAAAAACCATCCTATCTCTGTCCCAAAATTCGGTAATTACTTTTATCAATTCCTTACAACCCGTCATAGTCATGATGGATGTCAGATTTCCTAAATGACATGAAATCCCCTTTTTCTCATTCGGGGACATTTGGCCCCACCAAATACGCAGCAACTCTGGTGTAGTTAAAACCATGTCAAAATTCAAGTTGATCGACATCGTCAAGGTTAATCCCTCCCCCCCCCCCACCGGCAATGGTTCCATTCATAGGCATGCTACATGTTTTCAAATAGTACATAATATGAGATACGGTGTTTTTCGGGTCATAGGCCATACTTGACATGGGGTGTCTCCCTAACGGGTTTGGATACGTCTAAAATATCCAAATCACTCAGTCTACTTCATATTTGGATTTGGTTTAGCTCTAACCAAGGAATATGCAAGAGTGGTTTTCTCAAATTGACCTTGGACCCGAGCGGACTACTCGAGGTGAACTGTTGTCGGTCGTTGGGTGACCGCACACCAACTTAAAGTTCAACGTGTTCCAAAGGAAGGGTGTTTCGAGTTTTTTAGTGAAGGCTAGACCGCGATCCCGCGCGTCCCCTTTGAAACCATGCTTTATATTGAAATTTTTATGGTTAGAACCTAGAAAGTCCTCAGCAGAGTTGCCATCTGTTACGGTTTGCTTTTACGCGGGTTAAGGCATAAAATTTACTAAGAGGTTATTGGTGCTCTAATTTGATTTTAGTAATTTAGAGTCGCCACCTAATTTATTTAAAGGAAAACTAGGAAAACCAGGTAAAAGATTTTTCAAGCAAGAGAGAAATCTTTTGGTACCAAAGTTCGAGGTAAGGGTTCTGGTGATCCCCTAGGGAAGGTTTTACGCACCCTAGTATTAAAGATTCGTAGAATACGGTTGACCTACGAGCTTCAATGCGTGATTAATGTATTTATTTGCTTAGAAGTGTATAGTTTTTCGCAAAAATGTCATTCATTTCTTTATCATAAACTCAAGAAAAAAATTGGCAAAAAATCCCCTTAGAAATGGGGTTTTTGGGTTTGAAAATCCTCGTAAGTGTTCAACTTACTTTATTGCCGGACTAGGACACACCCCGGATTTCTCCCGAGTAGATTCACTACTATGCTACTCCTAATAAGATGAGTTTAGTTCTTACGGGTTTTTATTTTATATAAGAAAATATGGAGTATCCTCCTATATGTATATTACTACTATATATAAGGGAGAATCCCCATTTTTTATAGTCCTCACATGAGCTTTTTGGTCTCTTTGACCCCTAATTAAAGTTGTTATGGCTTTGTATGTTTCTCACATTTTGGTATTTTTAAGAACTTTAGGGGTTTTTTACTTGCCACTATTAAATGATAATGTCATGGAAAAGATAATAGGAGTTTATTTGATTTCTTTTATGTGTATTTGATTTGTTTTATGTGGAAATGTTATTAAACTTGTTTCAAATTATAATTTTCTTTAAGAATTTGTTATAGACACTAAAGAATTATCCTGTTATTCAATTTCTATTTTAATATAGGAGTAATTATTATTAATTATTATTTAAACATTATTCTTATAATGTTATTTATTATTTATTATTTATTGATGTTATTTTCTATTTATCAGTTGCTGTTTTAAATTTTTATTTGACTGGTTAAACTTAAGTTTATTTTTAAAGTATTTTTTCCTGTAATTTTATGTGGTATATGCTGGCAAACATAAGTAATTAACAAAGATTTTACTTAAGGTAAGATTAAGTTTTAAATTAAAAGAATAAACGCAAATAACTTATATCATTGTTAAATACTTTAAAAATGTATCAATAACGTAAATTATGGTCCTTCCATCTCAATAGAAAAATGAATTCCAAGGTACGGTAGTTAATTAATCTAATTTTACGTGCGCACACTGTTAACATAAAAATTTATCTACATAAATAACTATATAAGAAAAGGAACTATAAAACGTTAATTTTTATATATGTTATGAAAATGCTTGAAAAAATCTAAGGTGAAAGAAAATACAATTTGATCTCTAAACAATAATAATACTTAACAATTGCAAAACATATATTTTTACTTTTTATATTAACATATTTTGCTAAATACGGGATAATTAATATTTTATATAATTTAGAACAAAACTGTAAAGTTCAACATGAAAAGATTATTACTACAATGTAGATTCCATAAAAAGTTCATTAAATGAAGAAAAAAAAAAGAGGAAAAACATGAAAGTACTTATTAACAACATGTTTTGGAAGAAAAAAGTAAGCTCGATTTGGATCATTAGAAGCTATAATATCAAAAAAATTCAGAAAATAGAAATTAGAAGAGCTTTTATGCATTCATTTGTTTGTTTTTATTTAAAAATCTAATGTATAAATAAGAAAATGTTCTCCTTTAACTTTCAGATACCTTTTTATATTTTAATATTTTAGAAGTATTTAGAAAGTGTCAAACTGATGTTACAAAACAAAGAAGTAAGAGTAGAAAAATTATAAAACAATCTACAAATATATGCTGGGTTGGGCCCGGGCTTAGCACGGGCCAAACAACACTAGTATATATATAAAAGTAAATATAATTTTGTTTAAGTCCAAATTATTTATTTGAAGCCCATATTAAGCCAATCCGTAATTCTGTCCAGAGTCCATCTTCCTCAAACTTGGTCCAAGTGAATTTCTCCTCATTTTCAGTCCATAAAGTTTGGGCTTTTGTCCCCAAAACAAGGCCTTGATTCTTTTCTGAAAAAATCCTCCCATTTAGACAGGTAAAACTCATTTTTGGTTCTAAAAATTCGGAACCCTCGAACCTTTTAATCTTTTCTCAAAATTTAAAATTGGTTCTGCTAGTATTCTTTTCAGTCCAAACAATCCTTAAGTCCATGTCGTTTTAGTCTGATTTTAACATTAAGGCCAAAAAGGCAAAAGGGACGATTATATCAATTTGATTCAAAATGGTCTGAAGTAGGCTTGGGGCCCAAAAAGCTATCTTTTTCTCTAATCCATTTTTTGTTTCCAGATCTCACCAAGGGCAGAAGGCCCAAAATCATAACTTAGCTACATTCCTAGAAAAACATTTGGACTTAACTATGAAACTGAACCAGTTTTAGACTTGAAGAAAACTTGTGAAAAGTTAAGTACATGTTTCATGCGTGTATTAGAGTTAAGCGAGTTTGAAAATCATTTGGGCAACTGCCTAATGATACCAGCGTATTCTCTAAATTCTAACACTCACAAGGGTTTCAATATTTTAGATGTTTGTTTACACATATAATATACAAAAAGGGAAGGAGAGAAAGGAATGAGATCTGAACTGGTGGGCCTACCCAAGCCCACCAGTCACCATTTTTACCCATGGTTGGGCCTTCAATATATTAGCCTCCCTTTCTTTGTCATGCAGACTTGATCAAGAATAATGATGTTAGGCCTTAGGCCAAACAAGGTCTTCATGCTAGAAGAGGGGCCCGAGTGGCCCGGATTGAATTACATGGAACATAAAAGGATAAGGATTAGTAAATGCCTAAGATTTATGTAATTAAGCTAAGGCATATATCTAATTTCATACTTAAACAAATCAAGTATACAAATCAAGCAAATGTATGAAAAAATTAAGAGTGTAGCACTTTGAGGAGACGGTCAGGCCCAAGTCAAATAATAACGAAGAAGAATTCCAAGCCCAAATAGTATCACTTAACAGAAATAAACTGTTACACCTCAGAAAATTTTTAGTTAACGTACAGTGACTAGACTAACGAAGGGCACGATGTATATGATGTTTTGATAAGTAAGAAATAACATTTGATGATTCTAAATGAGACTTCAAAGACATTTGAAGCAGGAGACGAAAGTTGCTAAGGAAAGTAAGGTATATGTTGTGCGTCGGGCAAGTTTTACGAGTATCGAATTAAGAATGACTTAATGATGCTTTGGAGAAGAGTTATAACATTCTTTATATTGTTAATGCAGTGTTAGACAAGTGTCAAGAAGGCTCCATAAGGATTGGAGATCAAACGAACGACGTAGATCATTTCAGGAAAAAGGGGTTATACGACCAACTTATATGGTCCGTATAACATTATATGGTCCATATAATGGTCCGTATAACACCCAGCAGAGATGATGATTGCTTAGTGGTGAACCACGACCACTTATACGGGCCGTGCAATGTTCCACGGACCGTATAAGTGTCCGTGGAGAATCTGACGAGGGAGCAAGTTCAATTATATAAATGTGATCCCACTTCACTAATTTCATTTCCCACACTTCTTCATCTCTCTCAAGACCTCTAGAAGGTTCTACATACTTCATCTACAAGAATACAAAGGAAAGCAAAGATCAATAGCAAGAATTCAAGTGAACCAAGTGTATGAAACACATTAAAGTTCATCGAGCCAAGAAATTCCAAGAGAAGTGAACTAGGGTTTTGGTGCAAGAGGAGTATTTCCACTCAAGGCTTATTCTTCCATTATCTAAGGTGAGTTTTATGGTATTTCCATGTTGTTTTAAGTTTTGAAAAGTTGAAACACTTGGATTGTAGAAGAATATAGAAAATGGGTCATAAATGTGGGAATAGTGTCATTGTTGAGTAGTAGTTTGGATTGAATCATGATTATTGATATGTTGTGATTATAAGTAAGTTATGACTGACATTTGGGACATGTAATAATCATTATATGTGAAAGAACGCGATAGTGAACTATGATCATGATTATGGAGGAATTGAAGTGAAATTGTGAAATGTGGATAATGTAAATGAATGATGATTGTTGTTTATGATATTGTGATTGTTGTTATGGATGATTGGGAGTTGATATGTGATATGAGGAAAGTTGAGTAAACAAAGGAAATGCTGCCCAATTTTCTCTAGCTTTAGTAAGCACGTTCTTGTAATCGTTTAGCTAATGTAATGCGAATTCTCTTGAAGGTATAAACGTGGGCATTAAAGGAGAACAAGCAAGCGATAGATTAGTTAAACGAAAAAGGTATGTAAGGCTAAACCTTTCTTTGTAAGGCATGAATCTTATGGCATGATTTTCCTCCTTCTTCAAGAATCTCCTACGTTCCGGAAAAGCTAAGAGTCTATGTTCATGAATAGCCATATGAGATAAGAGACACATTACGAATACGATAATGATGATGATGAGCTTAAGTCTAAAGATTCTAGAGTTCATGACATGATGTTCCTACAAAGCTAATGATGTTAGCGCGATCCATTGATGTTTTCCTTATGTGCACTCACCTTAAAACGTTAGTCCCTCCAAGGTGAGATATAACGATTATAATTACTCCATAACGTAGTCGGGGGTTCACGACCTCATGTCACCCCGACATAGCCATGGTTATCTACAAGCTTTAATGTACGATTAATGATGAATGTATAATAATGTTTAGCTTATGATATGCCTATGAAATGTATGATAATGTTAAGTCTATGATGAGTATATGACGAGGCGATTCCACTGCGCCTAAATGGCCGGGCATGTCATCGCTAAGGCGGGCTGCATACGATTACACCGTGCCTAGATGGCCGGGCATGTCACCGCTAAGGCGGGCTGCTATGTTTACACCGAGCCTATAGGGCCGGGCATGACACCATAGTGGGCGGCATACGATGGTTACCCGGACGTGAGTTAACGATGATGATGTATATGTAATATGATGGTGTATACGCTATGGTAACACATATGATATGCTTATGTATGATATATGTATGAAATGTATCCGCACATAAAAAGTACGCAGGTTATATTTTCTTTCTATGCCTTATGATTTCTCTATTATGTTCATTTCATTTTGCCTTACATACTCAGTACAACGTTCGTGCGGCGTACGTTTTCTTTGAACGGCGGTGCTCGTGCCGCACGAGTAGACGGGGAGCGATCCAGACTCGTAGGAGCTAGTAGCTGACTGAGAGCACTCCATTGTTCCGGAGGTGCCATTGATTATTCTTTTGTGTATATATATGTTTGAGGCATGATGGGATCCTGTCCCATCCCTATGTCTCGTACTCTAGTAGAGGCTCGTAGATACGTAGTGTGGGTGATATGGTCTCACAGTTTTCTCATTGTATGTACATATATGTATATATTATTTTGATAGTCGAAGGACTTATGTATATAAAGGTAAATATGTTTCAAATGAAAATAGTTTTCTAGGATTATGAGTATAAGAAATATGAATGAACGCAGGATGAGTAATGGAATGAGTGGTGCTCAGCGGTTAGCCCCGGGTACCCGTCATGGCCCTAGTCAGGTCATGACCAAAGTGGTATCAGAGCAGTTCCGTCCTAGGAAGTGTCTACAAGCCGTGTCTAGTAGAGTCTTATTTATGGTGTGTTGCGCGCCACGCTAATAAACAGGAGGCTACAGGGCATTTAGGAAAAATGACCATCTTTCATCTTAAGAGATCGTGCGATAGAGCTGTGTTATAATATTTTCTCCTCCCTAATAGTGTGCTATGATTTCAGACATGCCGCCAAAGGGAAAAGCTAAAGCCGCCTAGAAGGGCAAGACTGCGATGAAAAGGAGGGTAGAAAGGGAGCCGTTCATGAATGTAGGAGAGGACGAATCACATAATGAGGCTCCATCTAATGCTTCTTCCACCCCTCCTATTACCGAAGAAAAAGAAGGGGCTTCAGCTCCAGCTCTTGTGCCTCCAGTTTCTCCACCGGCTACTTCGGGTCAACAAGTGATCGAAGCTATTCATCTATTGACGCAGTTAGTCGCCGCCCAGGCACAGCGGCAGAATGCGAGCCCAAGTGATCGTCAGCTAGTACCAGAGCCCGTGATTTTATGAGTTTAAATCCTCCAGAGTTTTTCGGGTCAAAGCCGAATGAAGATCCGCAAGGCTTTATTGATGAAATGTTGAGGACACTAAAGATTATTCATGCCTCCGAAACTGAATCTATGGAGTTGGCATCGTACAGACTCCGGGATGTGGCGGTATTATGGTATAATAATTGGATATCATTAAGGAAGGAGAATGCGCCTCCTCCCGTTTGGCAAGAATTCGTAGAAGCTTTCATCCGCCACTATATATGCCACACGAGGTCCGCGAGAGCTAGAAACGGATAGGTTCTTAAATCTAAAGCAAGAAAATATGAGTGCCGGGAGTATAGCCTTCAATTTAATTCATTGGCTAGATATGCCCTGACTATGGTGGCCGATATGGGAGATCAGGTGCATAGATTTGTAAGTGGCTTATGGCCACATTTGTTCAAAGATTGTTTGACTGCTTCGTTGCAAGATGGGATGGACATTTCCCGCATTCAAGCTCATGCCCAGAATCTAGAGGGACAACAACGTCCGCAACGGGGTGATCGTGATATCGATAGAGGGCAAAGCAAAAGGGCCAAATCTATGGGGGCAGGTAGTGAGTACAGAGGGGGATCAATGCAGTCATATTCTAGACGCTCAGGCCAGTCGGTGACTAGTGCACCTCCACGATTTACGGGTAGGAGATTTGATCGCTCCATTCCCTCAGGCAGGGCCAGAGTTCGAGAGCTTTAGGTTCCCAGTTTGGGGGCGATTATAGTCAGAGGAAACCATCGGTTCCCCGATGCGGCCGGTGCGAAAAATTACACTCGGGGCCATATCGCCAGGGCACAGATGCTTGCTATATTTGTGGACAGACTGGATACTTTATGCATGATTGTCCTTCAAGGTATGGTAGAGGTGGGGTTCAGCCCACAGGATCAGCAGCTGGTTCTTCTTCAGTGCACCCGGCAGGGCAGACTTCCCAGATTCCAGCAGGCCGAAGTAGAGGCCGAGGGGGAGTATCTACTTCAGGTGCCACTCAGCCCACTTGTATGCTTTAGCCGGACGACAGGATCTTGAGTCCTCCCCAGATGTGATTACAGGTACATTATCCGTATTTTTCCATGATGTATATGCATTGATAGATCCGGGTTCTACCTTATCTTATATTACTCCGTATGTTGCTGATCGTATTGGAGTGAAACCTGAGCCAATTAAACCTTTTGAGGTATCTACTCTGGTTGGTGATCCCGTGATAGTTAGACAAGTGTACAAAAGTTGTGTAATTATGATATGTGGCCGCCAAACTAAAGTTGATTTAGTTGAGCTGGAAATGTTGGATTTCGATGTGATTATGGGTATGCATTGGTTGGCCTCATGTTATGCTAATGTTGATTGCTGAATGAAAGTAGTTCGATTTTAATTTCCCGGAGAGCCGGTGCTTGAATGGAAGGGTAATACAGTATCTCCAAGAGGTAGGTTTATTTCCTACCTTAAGGTAAGAAAGATGATAGCTAAGGGCTATATTTATCACTTAGTCTGAGTTCATGACACCGAAGCAAAGTCGCCAACTTTCCAATCCGTTCCGGTAGTGAGTGAATTTCCGGATGTATTTCCAGATGAACTTCCAGGCCTTCCTCCGGAGAGGGAAATTGATTTCGCTATTGATGTGTTGACGGACACCAAGCCTATTTATATTCCTCCTTACCGAATGGCTCCAGCAGAATTGAGAGAGCTAAAGGCACAGTTGAAAGATTTGCTTGAGAAGGGTTTTATCAGACCCAGTTCATCACCGTAGGGAGCACCAGTCCTATTTGTGAGAAAGAAGGATGGCTCCCTATGAATGTGCATTGATTATAGACAGTTGAATAAGGAGACAATAAAGAACAAATATCCTCTCCCAAGAATTGATGATTTGTTTGATCAATTACAAGGTGCCAAGTGGTTCTCCAAAATAGACTTGAGGTCAGGTTGTCATCAAGTGAGAGTTAGAGAAGAAGATATTCCCAAAACAGCTTTCAGAACGAGATATGGCCATTATGAATTTCGAGTGATGTCAGTTGGGCTAACCAATGCTCCGGCAGTGTTCATGAATTTGATGAATAATTTATTTAGACCTCTCTTGGATTTATAGTATTCATTGATGATATTCTGGTATATTCTCGCACAGAATCAGAACATGCAGACCATTTACATATTGTTCTTGGAATTCTTCGAACTCGAGAATTGTATGCAAAATTTTCAAAGTGCGAGTTTTGGCTTAATTCTGTGACATTTTTGGGTCATGTTATTTCAGATGATGGCATTCGAGTTGATACTCAGAAAATTGAAGCTGTGAAGACTTGGCCGAGGCCTATGACGCCTACAAAAATCTGTAGTTTTCTGAGATTGGCAGGTTACTGTAGGAGGTTCGTACAGGGATTTTCCTCTATTTCAGCCCCATTGACGAAGCTAACCCAAAAGTCAGCTAAATTTTAGTGGAATGATGCTTATGAGCGTGGCTTCCAGGAATTGAAAGACAGATTAACCTCAGCTCCAGTCTTAACACTCCCAGAAGGGCCAGATGGTTATGTTGTATATTGCGATGCTTCCGGTGTTGGGTTAGGATGCGTATTGATGCAGCGTAGTAAGGTCATTGCTTATGCTTCGAGACAGTTGCAGAAACATGAAAGGAACTACCCAACTCATGATCTCGAATTGCCTGCAGTTATATTAAAGATGTGGAGACATTACTTGTATGGTGTGCATGTGGATATCTATACAGACCACAAGAGTCTTCAATACATTTTCAAACAGAAGGAGTTAAATCTGCGGCAGAGGCGGTGGCTAAAATTATTGAAAGATTATGATGTGAGTATTTTATACCACCCCGAAAAGGCAAATGTTGTAGCGGATGCGCTTAGCCGCCGATCAATGGGCAGTCTATGTGAAGTTCCTTCGGAGAAGAAAGAATTGATTCATGAGCTCCACCAACTAGCTAATCTTGGAGTACGTCTAATTGATTCAGGTGGTGCAGGAGTTAGTGTTAATAATCCCACAGTCTCATCCTTGAATATGGAAGTAAAAGAGCTGCAGTATGAAGATCCTCAGTTGAGCCATTATAGAGACACATTTCATGAAAAAAAGAAGTCTTCATTTGAAACTTCTATGGATGGAATTCTTACATACCGAGGCAGGCTATGTGTTCCGAATGTTGCAGAATTGCGTCGTCGAATCCTAGAAGAAGCTCATTATTCCCGGTATTCTATTCATCCAGGAGCAACAAAGATGTATCATGATCTGAAGTTGATATATTGGTGGGATGGCATGAAGAGAGACATAGCAGAATTTGTAGTCCAATGTCCAAATTGCCAGCAAGTGAAAATCGAACATCAAAAGCCTGGTGGATTATTGCAAGTAATGGAGATCCCTACTTGGAAATGGGAAGTGGTCAATATGGATTTTATTGTGGGATTACCCCGTTCCCGAGGACGAATGTTCCGAAAGGGGGGAAGAATGTTACACCTCGAAAATTTTTTCGTTAAGGTACAGTGACTAGACTAATGAAGGGCACGATGTATACGATGTTTTGATAAGTAAGAAATAACGTTTGATGATTCTAAATGAGACTTCAAAGACATTTGAAGTAGGAGACGAAAGTTGCTAAGGAAAGTAAGGTATATGTTGTGCGTCGAGCAAGATTTACGAGTATCGAATTAAGAATGACTTAATGATGCTTTGGAGAAGAATTAAAATGTTCTTTAGATTATTAATGGAGTGTTAGAAAAGTGTCAAGAAGGCTCCATAAGGATTGGAGATCAAACGAACGACGTAGATCAATTCAGAAAAAAAGGGGTTATACGGCCAACTTATACGGTTCATATAACATTATACGGTCCGTATAACACCCAACAGAGATGATGATTGCTTAGTGGTGAACCATGACCACTTATACGGGCCGTGCAATGTTCCACGGACCATATAAGTGTCCGTGGAAGTCCCGATGGGCTGAGCAAGTTCAATTATATAAATGTGATCCCACTTCACTAATTTCATTTCCCACACTTCTTCATCTCTCTCAAGACCTCTAGAAGGTTCTACATACTTCATCTACAAGAATACAAAGGAAAGCAAAGATCAATAGCAAGAATTCAAGTGAACCAAGTGTATGAAACACATTAAAGTTCATCCAAGCCAAGAAATTCCAAGAGAAGTGAACTAGGGTTTTGGTGCAAAAGGAGTATTTCCACTCAAGTCTTATTCTTCCATTATCTAAGGTGATTTTTATGGTATTTCCATGTTGTTTGAAGTGTTGAAAAGTTGAAACACTTGGATTGTAGAAGAATATAGAAAATGGGTCATAAATGTGGGAATAGTGTAATTGTTGAGTTGTAGTTTGGATTGAATCATGATTATTGATATGTTGTGATTATAAGTAAGTTATGACTGACATTTGGGACATGGAATAAGCATTATATGTGAAAGAACGCGATAGTGAACTATGATCATGATTATGGAGGAATTGAAGTGAAATTGTGAAATGTGGATAATGTAAATGAATGATGATTGTTGTTTATGATATTGTGATTGTTGTTATGGATGATTGGGAGTTGATATATATGTGATATGAGGAAAGTTGTGTAAACAAAGGAAATGCTGCCCAATTTTCTCTAGCTTTAGTAAGCACGTTCTTGTAATCGTTTAGCTAATGTAATGTGAATTCTCTTGAAGGTATAAACGTGGGAATTAAAGGAGAACAAGCAAGCGATAGATTAGTTAAACGAAAAAGGTATGTAAGGCTAAACCTTTCTTTCTATGGCATGAATCTTATGGCATGATTTTCCTCCTTCTTCAAGAATTTCCTACGTTCCGGAAAAGCTAAGAGTCTATGTTCATGAATAGCCATATGAGATAAGAGACACATTACGAATACGATAATGATAATGATGAGCTTAAGTCTAAAGATTCTAAAGTTCATGACATGATGTTCCTACAAAGCTAATGATGTTAACTATGATCCATTGATGTTTTCCTTATGTGCACTCACCTTAAAACGTTAGTCCCTCCAAGGTGAGATATAACGATTATAATTACTCCATAACGTAGTCGGGGGTTCACGACCTCATGTCACCCCGACATAGCCATGGTTATCTACAAGCTTTAATGTACGATTAATGATGAATGTATAATAATGTTTAGCTTATGATATGCCTATGAAATGTATGATAATGTTAAGTCTATGATGAGTATATGACAAGGCGATTCCACCGCGCCTAAATGGCCGGGCATGTCACCGCTAAGGCGGGCTTCACCGTGCCTGATGGCCGGGCATGTCACCGCTAAGGCGGGCTTCTATGTTTACACCGAGCCTATAGGGCCGGGCATGACACCACTAGTGGGCGGCATACGATGGTTACCCAGACGCGGGTTAACGATGATGATGTATATGTAATATAATGGTGTATATGCTATGGTAACACATTTGACATGCTTATGTATGATATCACCCAAACGCATTCATCAAACACCGAATCACACACAAAATGGCTTATGCATCTATGAGTATCAAACGCCGCTCAAACACAACCATACACATACATAGAAGCCGCGAGGCTATCAATGGCACAACGGCCCAAAATATATATATATATGCAAGCCGACAAGGCTGCCACGGCGAATAGGATCGCCCAAAACATATAATATACGAACACACCTGTACAGAGTAGGCACATAACCCACATATACGTCTACAAACCTCTAAACAGACCAACAGAATCATATGACGGGACAGGGCCCCGCCGTACCCCTGAACACACACACACATATATGCAACGAACGAGTATATACCAAGACGTAGGCTCCGGGATAAAAGGAGCACTCCAACACAGCAGGGTAGGTGTCCTAAACCGGCGGATCACCAAAGCCGGGCGTCCGTACCGGGCATGAAACGCAGCCCCCGAAGAAAGGGGGTCGGTACGGAATATGTACCGAGTATGCAAAGCGTAGAAAATACGAAAACAAATACGAGTCACACTCGAAACAGAAGTACCGAAAGTAAGTACATTTCCAAAATGCCAAATGTTTATTTTCAAAATAGAAAGCATGCATAGGGCACAAAAAATATGGTCGCCCGCCTGTCGATGGCGCCATAACACAAAGATAACACCGAAGGTTTCAAATCTCCGTACAACCCCGAACATAACACATCATCACAACACATCATAAGCCATATCACAAAGATAACTCCATAAACGGAACCCGGCCCTATGGCGAGGTCTCGGGAACCGTAACACAGCATAACACCGGAATATATCATAGTGCGCACGACAACATAACCGGCCCGGGAACCGGTGAAAGATGTACCAACAACACGCACGAGCAGAGTCGTCGTGAGTAACCATATGCATAAAATCGTTATCATAAGTTCAAAAAGTAAGTAAAATGACCATACTTGGGAATCGGGAAAATCGTCATACCAAACTCTTTCAAACGTCATCGAGAAATGTACAAAGGAAGGTCGCGGACCCACGGACGAGTGTCGACCCGAGCCGGGCCCGCCTATGGAAAACATACTCATCACACGTCATACAACCTCCCACAACGATATCGAGGCAATCCGAGCCCTTAGTCGAAAGTTATGAACGTTCGTAGTTTCAACATCGTATAAGAATAAAGCTCTTTTGAAAACCAAACTTTTATGCAATTTAAGAGAAATCAATTATTCCAAAAACATCAAAGCCAATATTTTTTTTCACATCAACGTACGAATACCAAGAGACAAACGCGAATCATAGACATGCTCGGATTGTGAGAATGGAATTTCCTCGAGGCTCGTATCGTAGCCTATATTCAACTAAGACATGCCAAAAGAAAGAAGAGTTAAGCTTTACATACCTCGCTCGCACACAACGCTAATCCAAATCAAACTTATATCTCGAATTCTCCAAGATCTACATAACATTAATAAATACCAACGTCAACCATAAGCAGTTAGAGCTCATTTCCAACTTAACACATAATTCTATGGAAATTTGGGCAAAGACTTCTTCTATAAATAGACCAACCCCGAGAATTCAACTCGGCCAAATTCAACAACACAACAACACCAACAATCATTCCAACAATATCCACAATCAATTCGAAACACATTCGAACATTAAAAATTCTTCTCCACACATTCCAACAACATTCCAATTATGCTTACTACAACTACATACATACAAACCAACATGTAATCAAACTAACACATATTCAATTATCAATCCAAAACCATTCAAACAATATTCAAGAACTCTTTAAACAATTCACACAATATTTCCAACAATCCAACAAATGTTCCAATCCACCCGAAATTGTCCCCAACCCGAGAACCTTAACTCTAACACATTCCTTGATTTCAAATCATGATTTACTCCAACAATCCACACTCTAACCATGCCATTTCCATAAACATAAAAATTACACTAAATACACAAAATCTTCCAAATCAGCCCATAACACTTACCATACCAACTTGAATCATTAACTCTCATTTCCAACATAGAATCCACATAACAACAACAACCAAAATTCCAAGAAAACTAATTCATTTCTTGACACACATAAAGGCCATATTCGGCCAACACACCCATATATATATACTTCATGATTTTCATTCATTTCAACACTCCACAATAACCAAACATGCTACATAGACTTAGTTCATCACTTTTAACATAATACACACATGCACGGCCAACTACCATAGCACACGGCCAAACTTCATGTTGCCATATCTCATGAATTTCATCCATATCAACATACAACAACACACATAAACCTTCCATAACTCATAAAACAAGATTAGAACTTACCTTTCTTCACAACTCCTCAACTTGTCCAAAGTTGGCCAAGGATGAAAACGAACAATCCAACGCTTGAAACAACAACTCCACGTTACTAAGCACCCTCCAAATAGTAGGAAAACTAGAAGAAAATATTTTTGGAGTGAAGATTTTTGAACTTCAAGTTCCCATGGTCATGGCCGAATGGTTGGTTGGTTTTCTTCTCTAATGTTCTTGATTTTTCTAAGTCTTGAGATGATGAATAAATGGTCCCTTAAGTCATCCCTTTTTACATATAATGGCCAACCATGTGGCCATGGCCCACTCCAAGGTGGCCGGCCACATGGCCTTGTTTACTCCCTCTCTTTCTTTCAATAATTGGCCATTTCCAAATATTCCATCTTTGGTCCCAATTTTTTCCTAAATGTTCCATGTCAATAAAATCATACACACTTAAGTCTTACGACAAAATCGAAGGTCAAACATCTCGACTTCGCATCCCGGAATGGTCCTGACCTTAACTTATCATAGTTAACCCGAATCGTCCCGACGTTCCAAATACGGGATATAACATCCTTCCCCCCTTTAGAACATTCGTCCTCGAATGTTCAACTAATCTTATAAGGTCGTATAAGGATCTCGGGGGAAAATTCCCGTTATTACCATAACACATAGTCGTACCTGCCAATCATACTCTTTCTTTTCTCCTTTATCTCACTGCCAATTTCTCAAGTCATCTCCTTAACTTTAATTCGAACTCTTCTACTGCTCCTTGGCTTAGATTTCGTCTTTCAACTTTCCGATCACACATTATGCTGCAATCTTAGCTTCTCATTTGCCACTTACATCTGAACTTACAAGATCTCCGAAAAACTTCCCAGGGGGTCACCCATCCTGAATTTGCTCTCACCCCAGCACGCTTAACCTCGGAACTCCGATGAAATACGATGCTTTACCCCCAGTATAATCGCGTCCACTTCATCACATGACTTTCATCACATAGTCTGGAGTAAATTGAAGTTCTAACAGATTTCCAAACGCTCTCTTAACACGCTTACTATTTTAGCCCTCTCCAACCCTCGACACTAACTCCTCACCTATGGACATGCCTACTTCCCGTTCCAGATACCTAAATTCCCTATGGCAACAGACATACCTTGATCGTCGTTATTTGCAAATACCTAATTATCGGCTTTCGGATCCCTACTAGCCGCTATCAAACAACATTCATACAACAAATACACATACATAAGAATATTTCAATAAAGGCTCATATACCTGTATCCGCATTCGGTGCCGTCTCCGGATCCCGCCTACCTGCCAAAGCGTATATGCGGTTCGAAGGACCGCTGGGAATCGGGGACTCCGCCGCGACCTCTCGCCACGGCCTGCGGTGCCGCACACCCCGACCCATAGGGCGCATAGTAGCCGAAGAAGATGAACCGGCAATCGACCCGGTGGCCGAGGCCGCACCGCCCAAACCAACCCTGACCGGGCAATCCCTCATCAGATGGCCCTGACGGCCACAATTAAAACAAGCACCGCTGGCACGGAAACACTCTCCCGGGTGAGACCTCCCACAGTGGGGGCACGGAGGTCTGGGTGGTCTCATCTGACTGGAACCTCCGCTTGCCTGAGGACCTAAGGCCCTGGAACTCTGATCCGCCCCGGACGGTCCTACGCCGTCAAATCGCCTACTAACAGACTGTGTATCCCGGCCTGGCGGCGGGAAATATCCACCGGACTGATGCTGAGGCTGCCCGCCTCGGGAATCTCCGAAATACCCCGCTGATCTAGCTCTCTTGGGCGGCCTCCTATCACGATCTCTACCGGACTGATCTGCTCGATGCCGGTCCTCCATCCCCTGGGCGTGCGCCTGCAACCGGGCGATGTCCATATCGGTCTGCGACGCCATTGTCATGCAGCTATCAATCAAGTAGCTGTCCAACCCTATCACATATCGATGCATTCGGTCGGCCATATCCGCCACTATAGCAGGTGCATATCGGGCCAGAGAATCGAACTCCAAATTATACTCACGAACACTCCGACCCCTCTGTCGTATCTGCAAAAATCTATCAACCCTCGCCCTCCGCAACTCCGGGGCGAAAGTGACGGAGAAAGGCAGCCGTAAACTCGTCCCACGTGGTGGGGAAGCACCCTCACCCCTGGATAGCTCCCAGGACTCATACCAATTAAGTGCAATATCTCGCAACCTGTGCGAGGCCAACTCAACGGACTCGGTCTCCGAAGCCCTGACCAGTCCCAATGAGCGTCTCATCTGCCGAATGAAATCATGGGGGTCCTCGTCGGGCTTAGACCCGAAAAACTCGGGGGGTTACATGTCAAGAAATCGCGAACCCTCAGGCTATCACGCCTGTCATCATCATCATTACCTCTCTGCCCGCGTCCGCGAGCTTGTCCTGCCACTATCGTCGTCAACAACTGTACGGCCTCCCTCAACGTCCTGTCCTCAGTACCCGGCTGGGGAGCTGGGGGCGCTGAGGGACCTGCTCCAGCATCCCCTGGTGGTGGAGTGGCCGAACCTTCCGACTGAAGCACAATACCGGGCGTAGTCCGAGCACGAGCCCGTGTAACTCTCGGTGCCCGACTAGCCTCTCCTGCCACCGCCTTGCCCTTCTGGGCGGCCGTTGTCTTCTTCGGAGGCATCACTGAAAAATATAACAATCGGTCAAAAAGAGTCATCTTAATAGCACAGCTCTATCGCACGATCTAAGATTCAAAGAAAAGTAACACCCTAGATGTCCTGTAGCCTCCTGTTTATAGATGTGGTGCACAACACACCGATAAACAAGACTCTACGAGACACGGCTTTGTAGACATTCCGAGGACAAACCGCTGCGATACCACTTTGTCACGACCCAACCCCGTAGGCCGTGACTAGTGCCCGAGTTGGGCACCCAAACACATTCATCAAACCGAATCACACACAACCGAATGTGGCTTATGCATATACGAGTATCAAACGCCGTCTCAAACACAACCATACACATACATAGATATATATGGCACAACGGCCCAAAATATATATATATGCAAGCCGACAAGGCTATCGCCACGGCGCATTGGATCGCCCAAAACATATAATATACGAACACACACGTACGGGATAGGCACACAACCCACATATACGTCTACGGACCTCTAAACAAACCAACGAGAATCATATGACGGGACGGGCCCCGCCGTACCCCCCCGAACACACACACACATATGCAACGAACGAGTATATACCAAAATGTAGGCTCCGGGATAAAAGGAGCACTCCAACACAACAGGATAGGTGTCCTAAACCGGCGGATCACCAAACTGGGCGTCTGTACCTGCGGGCATGAAACGCAGCCCCCGAAGAAAGGGGTCAGTACGAAATATGTACTGAGTATGCAAAGCAGAAAATACAGTAAACACATCCGAGTCACACTCGAAACAGAAGTACCGAAAGTAAGTACATTTCCAAAATGCCAAATGTTTATTTTCAAAATAGAAAGCATGCATAGGGCACAGAAAATATGGTCGCCCGCCTGTCGATGGCGCCATAACACAGCATAACACCAGAAGGTTTCAAATCTCCGTACAACCCCGAACGTAACACATCATCACAACACATCATAAGCCATATCACAAAGATAACTCCATAAACGGAACCCGGCCCTATGGCGAGGTCTCGGAACCGTAACACAAGATAACACCGGAATATATCATAGTGCGCACGACAACATAACCGGCCCGGAACCGGTGAAAGATGTACCAACAACACGCACGAGCGAGTCGTGAGTAACCATATGCATAAAATCGTTATCATAAGTTCAAAAAGTAAGTAAAATGACCATACTTGGGAATCGGGAAAATCGTCATACCAAACTCTTTCAAACGTCATCAGAAATGTACAAAGGAAGGTCGCGGGACCCACGGACGAGTGTCAACCCGAGCCGGGCCCGCCTATGGGAAACATACTCATCACACGTCATACAACCTCCCACAATGATATCGAGGCAATCCGAGCCCTTAGTCGAAAGTTATGAACGTTCGTAGTTTCAACATCGTATAAGAATAAAGCTCTTTTGAAAACCAAACTTTTATGCAATTTTAAGAAAAATCAATTATTCCAAAAACATCAAAGCCAATATTTTCTCACATCAACGTACGAATGCCGAGAGACAAACGCGAATCATAGACTTGCTCGGATTGTGAGAATAGAATTTCCTCGAGGCTCGTATCGTAGCCTATATACAACTAAGACATGCCAAAAGAAAGAAGAGTTAAGCTTTACATACCTCGCTCGCACACAACGCTAATCCAAATCAAATCTATATCTCGAATTCTCCAAGATCTACATAACATTAATAAATACCAACGTCAACCAAACATTTAGAAGTTCATTTCCAACTAACACATAATCCTACGGAAATTTGGGCAGCACTTCTTCTATAAATAGACCAACCCCGAGAATTCAACTCGGCCAAATTCAACAACACAACAACACCAACAATCATTCCAACAATATCCACAATCAATTCGAAACGCATTCGAACATTAAAAATTCTTCTCCACACATTCCAACAACATTCCAATTATGCTCACTACAACTACATACATACAAACCAACATGTAATCAAACTAACACATATTCAATTATCAATCCAAAACCATTCAAACAATATTCAAGAACTCTTTAAACAATTCACACAATATTTCCAACAATCCAACAAATGTCCATTCCACCCGAAATTGTCCCCAAACCCGAGAACCTCAACTCTAACACATTCCTCGATTTCAAATCATGATTTACTCCAACAATCCACACTCTAACCATGTCATTTCCATAAATATAAAAATTACACTAAATACACAAAATCTTCCAAATCAGCCCATAACACTTACCATACCAACTTGAATCATTAACTCTCATTTCCAACATAGAATCCACATAACAACAACAACCAAAATTCCAAGAAAACTAATTCATTTCTTGACACACATAAAGGCCATATTCGGCCAACACACCCATATATATATACTTCATGATTTTCATTCATTTCAACACTCCACAATAACCAAACATGCTACATAAACTTAGTTCATCACTTAGACACACAACACACATGCACACGGCCAAACACCATAGCACACGGCTCAACTTCATGTTGCCATATCTCATGAATTTCATCCATATCAACATACAACAACACACATAAACCTTCCATAACTCATAAAACAAGATTAGAACTTACCTTTCTTCACAACTCCTCAACTTGTCCAAAGTTGGCCAAGGATGAAAACGAACAATCCAACGCTTGAAACAACAACTCCACGTTACTAAGCACCCTCCAAATAGTAGGAAAACTAGAAGAAAATATTTTTGGAGTGAAGATTTTTGAACTTCAAGTTCCCATGGTCATGGCCGAATGGTTGGTTGGTTTTCTTCTCTAATGTTCTTGATTTTTCTAAGTCTTGAGATGATGAATAAATGGTCCCTTAAGTCATCCCTTTTTTTACATATAATGGCCAACCATGTGGCCATGGCCCACTCCAAAGGTGGCCGGCCACATGGCCTTGTTTTACTCCCTCTCTTTCTTTCAATAATTGGCCATTTCCAAATATTCCATCTTTGGTCCCAATTTTTTCCTAAATGTTCCATGTCAATAAAATCACACACTTAAGCCTTACGACAAAATCGAAGGTCAAACATCTCGACTTCGCATCCCGGAATGGTCCTGACCTTAACTTATCATAGCTAACCCGAATCGTCCCAACGTTAGCTTTTCTCATTGTATGTACATATATGTATATATTATTTTGATAGCCGAAGGGCTTATGCATATAAAGGTAAATATGTTTCAAATGAAAATAGTTTTCTATGATTATGAGTATAAGAAATATGAATGAACGCAGGATGAGTAATAGAATGAGTGGTGCTCGGCGGTTAGCCCCGGGTACCCGTCATGGCCCTAGTCAGGTCGTGACATAAACAAACTTGGCCAACTATGAATCATACTTAGTATCTAAGAGGAGGCCCAACAATTAATATTGAAGAAACTGGCCCAAAAACCTCAAACTAGTATAACATCAGTTAATACCAACAAGTTTATAGGAGTGATATACATCATATATACTGAATATACTAACTTCTATACACTTGTGAGTGTATAGAATTTGGGTATACCTTGTATATTTGGGTATATCCTTTCATACATCATTGAGAAACAAACAATCATACAAAGCAAATGGTAAGAAAACATGATGGGACTTTAGATGTTAGAGGTTTCAACTAGGCAAAGTCAAGAAGAATCAAGAAAGGGAGGAATATGCAAGGCAAACAACAACAGTATACATGATATACACAGATTTCTGCTCTTTTAAATACTCAGAGGGTCCCATGGGGTGTAAGTTCATATGGGGAACCCCAGCAGTCTAGAGCAAAGGAGACTAGGATGAGTTTAACTAGAAACTCAAAGCTTCATCACTTTTACTCTTGACCCTAGGTAAGTCACACCCATAGTTACTCAGCATCAAGTGACAGCCTCTTAACAACTTAATCTTTCAAATTCATGGTCACATACGTACCATACACTACACTTGAGCCCATTTTCTACAAACAGTTCTTAATCAAACACAGACAGAGAGAAATAGGTATGTAGAGTTACAGACAAGGGCATAGACAGGCAGGACAGCAGGCCTTAAAGTCATTTTAAACCAAGTAATATATGATAGTGTTATAGCTGTTGCAAATAAAGACATACATTATACAGGACTGATTCATAAGATACTTTGTGAACAAGTTCAATAGGATCACATATCATTCTTTCAGCACATCTTACCAACAAAGGACTCTGAACAATCATCATAAGCCTCACAGATTATGAATACAGATCTAAAGATACTGAAACTGGGTTCAAATACTTAAAATACATTCTGGGATCTTTAATATGGAACCAATCAATAAACCAAGTGGCTTAAACCTCATAGCATAAACATAGTTATCCAAGGGGAGCATGCAAAAGATCTTGGTCACCATTAAACATGTCATTTTAGTCTTAAAAGATGCAGCTTTAGTTCAGCCAAAACCCCAAATAGACTCATATGCATTTTAACTTTAAAGCCTATCAAGAGTGACATGCAAGCAGTTTTAGGTCATTTAAAACAATAGACAAGTATCATTATCAACTAAGCAAGAGACTCCCAATCTCAGTCAAGGTGCAAGGATCAATCAGGTTATTCTTTGCAGTGATTTAGCTTAAACAATAACCAGGCATGATATTTCAAAGCATCGATCAAAAAAGAGGCTGTCACAGGGTAGGGGTAACAGATTTGGACATGGTTTAACATAATAGGATCAACAACATGGCTCAGATAAGATTTCACATACTTAATATTTTTATAGTGTTACCTACCAAACATGAGACATTAGGCTAACAGAACCAAACATACTTAGGCAGATGATAGACAGGAATCAAGTTAACACTTGATCTTACAAACAGGTTTAAGCCAACAACATCTGACAAGCATTTACCTAACTCTTAACAGGACAACAGTGCACACATCAACTAACACAGTGCATATTTGTCATGAGTAAACTAAAACTAAAATAAATCTAAGGGTATACTTGACCACATAGGTCAGATTAACAAGGTTTATGCTTAACTAAGTCAAGATAATCTATAATAGTACATAACATGATTAACTAATCCAAATTTGATTAAAGCAATACATAAACATTATTTTGCTGTATCAGAACTAACACATAAGAATCATACTTTTAATGTAAGCAGGCTGAATCAAGCTAGTACATGAGGCATGTTTGATTAGGGCTAATCATACCATTAAAACCAAGATTAACATGCATAGCATACTTTAACTATATTTCACTAAACCAAAACTAATCTAAACATATCAAGCAGGTTTAGCTATTAAAAATAGGAGCATTATTTATTTGATTAGCATGCTTAATAACCAACTAAATTAACTCAAATAATCCTATTTATTTCAACTAAAACCAAACTAAGCAAAAAATGTAGCTCACATACCTAAACAAACTAGACTATTCTAACACATATAGACATATTAAACTACACAATTTAAACAAACAACATACAAATCGTACAAAAAGGAGTAAGATAAACTAACACAGAACAACTAAGGAACAGAAAATACAGAAAAAATTAAAAGAGAAGGGGAATTACCTCCTTTGTGTGCAGCCTTTGATCGAGATTCAAACTTGGAGACCTTGGTTGTTCCCCCCAATGCTCGGAATCACACAAAAACCACACAAAAACAGCAAAACAAAACTTTTAAAATTTTGAACTAAGTTGAAAGTTAAAGGTCTCGGGAAAATAAGCTAGAAACCCTAGGTATTCAACTTTTTTTGTATGCAAGTGAGATATTCAGATGTTCCCCCTCTAAAACTATGAATTGGAGGCTCTATTTATAGCACCCCAAATTGAAGCAAAACCCTAATTCTAACCGATGCGGGACAAGTTACAATCTTGGACTTCTTCCTCACATTCAAGCATTGAAGGGTCGAGATTAATCGTAAGAAACAAATAAAGGGTCAGATTTTGCCCTAAATTGATCGATCCACTTGGTTCTTTATGAACCAATGAAATTTGTGGATTCAACTTCGAGTAACAACAAAATCCATTAAGAGATTCAGTCCATTTGACCATTGTAAGGC
The DNA here is from genome assembly GCF_029784015.1 of Lycium ferocissimum. Lineage (NCBI taxonomy): Eukaryota > Viridiplantae > Streptophyta > Magnoliopsida > Solanales > Solanaceae > Lycium > Lycium ferocissimum. The sequence continues at coordinate 64,742,248 of NC_081350.1, forward strand.
AGAAAAGGTGAAGAAAATGGGAAGATTATACCTTGTTGTGGTGGCGTTAGGTGAAAAAGAGTGAAACAATTAATGCCTTGCTCAATCCATCTATGCTAGACCCTGGAAAAGTAACGCACATCTGAAACTTTGCTATTAAAATGATTTGACGAGGAGAGAGGGAGTTCCCCCCTTGGCGGCGCTAGGGTTTGCCAAAAAAAGGGGACGGTTAGAGATATTAGGGGTGTGTTTGGCGTGAAATGAAGAAGAGAGGGGTATACCCTCCTTCTTATTTCTGAGTTGGGCCGGGTCATACCCTTCATTGGGCTTGCTCGGTCCAGGTTAAAAGGGAAAATAAAGGGGCAGCCCATTGTATACATATGTATACACGAGATACATATGTGTATATGTATAGACATGTGCATATCTGTGTATACATATTTCTGCAAGGGGAGGTCAAAATGCGCAATTTTAACAAATATCCATATTTTAAAGCTATCACTTAATTGACATTTCAAATATAGCCTTATTGAATCTAACTAATCAATTAAAATCCAATTTTGCGGAATATGACCTAATTGACTTAAATCATGGAAATTGATCTTCAATTAAGGTCATACTTAAACTAGCAATTGATTATTTCAATTGTAGCCACTTCTAGCCATACAACAAGCAATTTTCGAATTTTAACCACAATTAGACACTTAATTAATTATGATAAATACTAATTTAGGCATTGAGGGGTAAAAATAATTAATTCATTTAATTGGCCAAGTTAACAGAGTAAAACACTTGCTAATTGACAATTTAATAATTTAAACAATTAAATAATTGTTGTAAATTGCTTTTTCTCTTGGTTAATTTAGCAAATGTCATAATTGTTGCAATAAATGGGTAAATTAATTTCTAAATGACTCATAATATTATAGGAATTATTTTACCAATTAAGACTGGTAAAATATTGTCTAAATAATTTATAAAATCATTTGACTTCTAAAAAAAATACACATTTGACTCTGTTTGATATCCAAGGACTCTGGATAATTAAAATAAATTATGGGAGGTCAAAAATTAGGTGTCAACAGCTTGTACTTTGAGTAATTCCTCTCTATTTTTGTCCAACAATTAATATAAAAAAAAACTTAGAGAGACTATAAAACAATTGTTGCGTTCACAACGGAAAAGAATAATGTACAAGGCAACAACTATAATTCACTTGCAACGTCAACTGACTGTTGCTTCTGAGTTCTGCAAGATCTAAATGACATCCAAAGCTCAGTTCTTTGTTTTATTACGGTAAATAAATTCATAAAGCCACCATAAAAACATCAACCAAAAACATGAACAATCAAAATTAAACAAAAGAACAATATTACTACTGTATTGGGCTAATTTCGTAAAATACAGCTGGACTAATATCATGGTGACATGTGTCAATAAGCATGACTCGGATCCGCATCAGCATATGGCACATCCGGCAAAGGTCTAATGGTACCGAAGGGGTTAAAAGGTTCGGTTGCGTACTATAACAACATGGCACCGGTTGATAGGCAATGGTCGACCGTTACAAGTGGGTTTTCTGCCTTTTACAAGGCATTAATAGGCTTTATTGCCCTCTTTATTGTACGTCATTATTATGGCATCAATGCACATTATTAGTAGGGGCACAATTCGTGGACTGTGTACCCCTAGTTGCTAGTATAAATAGGACCTATCATTTCATTGTAAATGACATGAAATTCAAGAGATATACATAAGGATATATTCCACGCTTTCATTGTTCTTTTAATTTCTTTATTGTTCTTCGATCCCACGAGGTCTGAACCGGTAGTTTGACTGGAGCAATACCGCAGAGCTGCATCAAGGTTCAAACTATTCTAATTATTTACTTTACTTATAGTTCATTTACACTGATTTAATTGCCAATTATACTGTCTATATTGGTCATTTTGATCCACGTGTCCTAGACGACGTACACAAATTCAACTGAACTATTTTCGGGTAAATTGTTTGGAGCCCACTGTAGGGCTAAGACAGTTATCATAATCACTCACTACTTGCTTTATTAACTCTCTCTGAATTTTGTTTTTTGCCTTAGCATCAATTACAAGTTTAGGAGTTAACGACAGCACGAATGTTGGGAACAATTCGGGCAACAATCAGCTTGGTCTGGACAGCCTACCACACCAAAATCCTGCAGCAAATTTATTACCCCAAAACACAGACGGGGTAACAACAGGAGATAGGCAGGAACATCCAGCCATCGAGGAATAAACTCCTACCGATGAAGCTCCCGTGGAGGTAATGCAGATCTTAAGGGAGCAAAGCCACACAATGAGGGCAAAAATGGAGCAGATGAGGCAGGTGATCACTTCTCTGATGTCCAATCCTCAGGCCAGAGTTGCTGCTCCCGGTGCGACACCTGTGACCCCAACCAATGAGAACGCCGCCACCAGCAGCGGACAAACGTTAGGAAGGAATAGAAAGGTGTTAGGGAGTGATTCTACCCTGGAAGATCCTTTCCATGCACAAGTTCGTCAGCTCATGAGAGAAATCACTGACAATGTAGATCAGACCACCAAAGAGGCCGAGAAAAATGCCAAGGAGTTTCAAAGGAAACTGAGTCAAATACCCGAATCTCCCCCGATCGTGGATGGGCCAGATGCCAAGAGATACATCCAATTGGCATATAAACCGAGGCCGCATCGGAGTTGCTCCTAAGGAGATTCAAGATGCCCGACATCCCCAAGTATGATGGGACGATAGACCTGCAGGAGCATATCATGGGCTACACTATGGCGGTCAAAGGGCATGACTTGAAGGAAAAAGAAATCGAGTCGATTCTGATCAAGAAGTTTGGTGAGACCCTCGCACGGGGGGGCTCTAACGTGGTACTCCCAACTGCTTGAGTATTCAATCACCTACTTCGCCATGCTTGCCGACACATTCATGAAGGCCTACGCAGGGGTAACATAGGTAAAAACTAGGAAGACGGATATTTTTCGCATCGCGCAGGGAGAATCAAAATGTCTTCGAGACTTTGTCATCCAGTTCTAGAAGGAATGCATGCTCCTGCATGTGGTACCGGATGAGTAGGCTGCCGAGGCTTTCACCAAGGGGTTGAATCCCTCATGTTTGGATGCTTCCCAAAAACTCAAAGAAAATCTCCTAGAGTTTTAGGCAAATACTTGGGAAGATTTTCATAATATGTATTAGTCAAAGATCCGGGTAGAAGATAACTTGATGGGGACTCCCGCGGAAGACCTCCCTGAAACAACGGACAAAGGCTTCGATCGAGATCGGGGTTCCTCAAAGAATCGATTCTAGCCTTATCCACCGTAGAAGCGACCGGTGGTGGTCCAGGCTATCGTTTATTGGAAATACCAAATGCAAACAAGAAAGAGAACCACAGAAAGAACAGTCATGGGTTACAAAACCAGAACAAGGGCAATTCTTCTAGATCTTCTTCGTAGGGAACGGAATATCCAAAACTTGCAGATTACAACTTTACCATCAATGAAGTGCAAATGATGGTCGTGCTAAGGACCCATCCGTCATCACATGCCCCTTAGACTTTGTGATTCTATCCTAAAACAAGGGATCATACGGTGTGGTGTGAGTTCCATGGGACCCTTAGGCACAAAACAACGGATTGCAGGCATCTCCGGGAAGAAAAGGCCAAGATGCTCAACAGAGGACATCTCCGGGAATACTTAATGAAAGGGCGAGAAACAATTACAGGAGAGCTGGACCTACTGAAGAGAAGAACGCTCCAGACTCCCTCCACATGTTATCAATATGATTTTTGGCGGATCCATGATTGCCGGTACCAATTTCACCGCTTCTAAAAAGAAGAAGATTTCAGTAACATGAGAAAAGAGAACTCAGGAACTCCAGGATGAAGACTTAATTACCTTTTCTAACGAGGATGCTGCAGGCTTCACTTTACCATATAACGACTCCTTAGTTATCACCGTGTTCATTGACTGCTTCCAAGTAAAGCTCTGTTGTTCGATCCGGGGAGTTCTGCCAATATCATCCACTGGAAGGTGGTGAAAGAGATGTGAATGTTGGAAAATATCATACCAGCTGCAAAGACCCTTGTTGGTTTCATCATGTCCAGTGAAATAACTAAGGGAGAGATCTACTTGCCCGTGGAAGCCGGAGGATGTATCAAAGAAATGAAGTTCTACGTGATTGATGGCAACATGCACTATAACACAATCTTCGAAAGACCTTGGCTATATGACATAAAGGCGATTCCCTCAAATCTGCACTTGCTACTGAAGCTCCCCTACTACAGAAGGGATCGGTAGATCCAAGGGAACAGTCGAGATCAAAAGAGATGTTCGCATTGAGGAGCTTAAAGCAAACAAAGCAGCCACAGCCGATCAATAGTAATCACAAGAGCCAGAACCCATCCTAGAAGCAGTTCAGCAAACTCCCCCGAGAGGTAAAAATGAAGTAGGTCCAGAGGAAGAACTCAAGGACGAGTACAGAGTTTCGAGATATTTTCAGCCGCCTGACGACTTTGACGCCACTAAATCCATGAGCGAAAAGCTTGAGCAAGTCGTGTTGCATCTGAATCTATCGAAAAGAAAGGTATACCTGGGTACGGGGCTAAACTCGGAGCTCCGGGAGTTATTTCTTAATTATTTAAAAGATAACAGTGATTGTTTTGCTTGGTCCCACAAAGACATGACAGGGATGACCTCGAATGTGGTGACCCACAAGCTTGGGATGGACCTCAGTTTCCCGCCTATGCGCCAAAAGAAGTGACCTATTTTCGAGGTCCGCAACAGCTTTGTAAAGGAAGAGGTCTCTCGTTTGTGAACTATAAGGTCCATACGGGAAGTCAAATACCTGGATTGGTTAGCAAACGTAGTTGTCGTACCAAAGAAAGGAAATAAATTTAGGATGTGTATTGATTTTAAAGATATTTATAAAACATGTATGAAGGACTCATTTCTGCTTCCGAGGATAGATCAGATGATCGATGCCACGGCCGGTCATGAGGTAATGAGTTTTTTCTATGCTTACTCCGGGTATAACCAAATCAAGATGCACCTGGAGGATCAAGAGAAAAAATCATTCATCACAAAGTTCAGAACCTATTGTTATAGCGCAATGCTCTTTGGGTTAAAAAATGTCGAGGCCACTTATAGGAGGCTTGCCATATGTTTGAACAACAAATAGATAAGACAATGGAGGTTTATATTGATGACATGATGGTTAAGAGACCCCATATAGGGGACCATCTGAGTCACTTGTAAGAAACACTTGAGATCCTTCGGCAGTTCGACATGAAGCCCAACCTAGAAAAATGTTTTTTCGGGGTTGGATTTGGAAAGATTTTGGGTTTCCTTTTCTCTAAAAGGGGGATAGAAATAAATCCAGACAAGATAAAGGAAATCGAGGACACTTTGGAGGATGTGAAGGCAGTTCAACGGTTGACTGGCCAAATCGCAACACTAAGCAGATTCATATCCCGGTCACCTGAAAAATGCCACAAGTTCTTCTATTTGCTGAAGAAAAAGAAAGACTACAAATGGACACCGGAGTGACAGTAGGCACTTCGTGATCTGAAATCAAACCTATCAACTCCTCTGCTCATGTCAAAGCCAAGGGACGGTGAATAGTTGTTAGTCTATTTGGTTGTTTTAAAGGTTGCGGTAAGTGTTGTTTTATTACTGGAAGAGCAAGGTACCTAGTTTCCTATATATTATGTGAGTAGAATCTCCTTTCATACCACATTTTGATGGTATTATCTTTCTTAGTTCTTCAATTTCTGGCCACCCATAGGAGATTTTTCCTACTATTGCATATTAAAGATTTTCAATAATATTCATTCTAGCAACTTCATTCTCAATCCATTAAACTCTGGGCAGTCTATTAATAAACTAAATGGGTTTAACTTCAATTGAATAAGATCTCACATTAAAATGGGCTTTCGATTACTTTCAGTATTCCCTATTGAACAAGGTTTTGAGTGTACCGACCTAATTAGTCGTTATAGTGCTAATGTTTACCCCTGTTGACCCTTTCCCGAGGTCATCAGGCGAGTTTTGGAACAACTTTTGGAGGTTTGAGCCTTAAAGGGGAATTCGTTTGACCCAGAGTTGATTTTTGGGTAAACGGACCTTTATCAAAATTCTGTCAATTTTGAGAGGTCCAAATGGTCATTTATGGCTTGGTAGTGTGTTCAGTTCATTTACCAATGCAATTGGGAGCATTTTGGAACTTGGGTTGGAAACTTGGCTTTAAGCCATTGGGGGTTGACTTGATCAAATAGAACTCCGTTGGAAAATCCGATGCCACAGGTGAGTTCGTAGCTCGTTTTTATGTATATTTGCATGTTTGTTTTGTATCTGTGGGTCCTCAGATGATAGTCGGATTTTAGGTTGGATATTATCAAAAACTAGTAACATTCTCGGGGTGTCTAGGGACCGCCGCAGCAGCACCAGAACCACCGCAGTGGTCCTGCGATAGCGAGGGGCTGACGACTATAGCGATCATTGTATAATTGAGGCAAGTCGCCATAGCGGTCGACCAACCATTGTAGTTGGCTCGCAGTAACGGTAGGGTTGTCATTACAACGGCTTAGGGATTTATAAGTGGGCCACTGTAGCTATCCCTTGGCTGCCATAGGGGATTCGCTGCAGCGGGCTTATGACCGCTGTAGTCGATGTCAGGCAGAATTATTTTCTTTTTCTCAAGTTAAAACCCTTAAGCCCTATCACTTCTTTTCATCACTTTCTAAGAACTATTTGGGAGAATTGATCAACTTGTGGACTGAATCTTCTTGGAGGTAAGATCTATGAGCCTAGACTTCATCATTTACCTTCTTAGATCCCTAATCCATGCATAGAATCACTAGAATCAAAATAGAGAAGATGAGTCTTGTGATAAATTTCTTGAAATGGGTTTAGACTTCTAAAATAGAAATTAATGGTGAAATTGACTAGTATAACCATAGAATTTGATGAATCTCTTGTTGTTAAGCTTATTTCTTCCATTATTATTAGTTAAATTGTCGATTGAAGAATTAGGGTTTATACCCAAATTTGAGGGTTTGGCTTTAAATCCGAATTAGGCTTAATCTTGAGTTTTTTAGCAATTGATTAGTGGGTTTGATCACCTAGAGCTTGAATTGCATGTTTCATCTTTCAATTTCCCGCTTTACCTTTGTGGACCCGTTTCCCCAAATTTCTTGTGTTAGAATTTGACCTAACTAGAAGTATAGTAATATGGGTGTTTTTATTCGTGGTTTTTAATATAGAATTCGATTATGAATAGACTTTGAGTACTTGAAGGCGTTATGAGAAGGAAAGGCCAAGGTGTGATGGTTCGTGGCTCTTGTTCGGCTTTTCAAGTACGTTACGGCTTACCTTTTTGGTTAGACTTCGGTTAGCGAATTATATGTAGAGTTAGTGACTGTTGGAGAAAGCATGCAAACCTTCGAGTATGAAATCGGGATGGAATACTTAGGATGGTATTGTTGTTGACTTGGGCTTGTCGCCTTATTGTGTTATATTGAGTTGTTGCTTATCTTTGAGTTGTTGGCTCGTCGCCACTTGATTGATTCTAGAGTTATATTTAGTGATTATTTTAGGTTTCAAAGAGCATATTTATCATGATTGAGGTTGTTGGGAAGGAAAGAAATGTTATGATATTGATATTGTGAGTGAGATTTGTGTCAATGTGTGGCACCATTGATTCATATATTCTTGTTGGCATTGTTATCATGCATTCACTCATTTATACATATTTTGGGATCGGGTTGCATGCTACAACACTTACTTGGATCGGGTTGCATGTACAAAGACCACTGACTGGAATTGGGTTGCACGTTTTGCAATATTGACTATTGGATCGGGCTATGCGCCACAGCAGGTACATGGACTTAGCGGTCCCCCCATGAGTCATGCCAGTCGAGGCAACGAGATATTCCTCCAGATGTGTATGTGTATCACCACATCTGAATTGCATTCATCTCATATTTACACATATAATTGATTTGGATTTGTTGATTGATCTTTGGTGACACTTTTATTTGATAGTGGTTCTTGATATTGTGATTCAGACCTATATTGGATCTTGAGGTGATATACTAGCCTTAGTGATTGGGTACTGAATTCTATATTTAGACTGTGTTGAGTTTTATCTGATTGTGAGCATGCCTACTTTTTCAGTCTCTTTCTTACATATATGATTTTCTAATTGTTGTCGCTCTATGATGCCTACTCAGTACGCATTTTTGTACTAATTCTACCTTTCTGTATTCTTTCTGAGTGCAGAGTTTGTGACCAGATCGACTTCTGCGCTTCGTGATTGAGTCCTGAGGCCGTCTGACGAGCATTCCAGGGTGAGCACTGGATGGATTCGCGGCCCGAATAACTCTACCTATTCCTGTCTTTATATTCTATCATTAGACAGTATTTATGAATATTTGAGACTTGTATATTCTTAGACATTATGTAGTGGCTCTTGTACTATTCAGACCAGATTTTTGGGATTCGATGTATCTTCCACACATATTATATTTACCTATCTATGTTAGACTTATTATTATGTAAGTCTGGGTGATTGGATTTATTTTATTTATTATTTGGTTGTGAATAAGGGGCGGGTTCACCGGCCGAGGTGGGAAATGGTAGGTGCCCGCACGTTCCCCTGGTTGTGGGGGGGGGGGGGGGTGACATGTTGGTATCAGAGCACTAGGTTACCAGGTCTATAAGTACAAGAGCATGTGTAGTAGAGTTTTGCGGATCGGTACGATAAGCTCCGTACCTATCTGCGCGAGGCTACGAGACATTTAGGAAACTTCATATTCTTTCATTTCTTCGTGCTACTTTATTCAAATTGGTATCTGTCTTTTTCTAATTGGTATCTGATCCACTTCTATTCTCTCACAGATGGTGAGGACACGAGCTGCCATCGCGAGGGACGAAGTGCCTGAGCCCGCTACTGGGGCAGGCACTAAAGGACGAGCACAGGCGAGAGGTCGCGGCCGAGCTAGAAGCTGGGTAGCTGTACTGTCCAGGGGTGAGGTCCCTATGGTTGAATAGAGGCGAGCACATTCAACTTCTCCAGAGCGTCAGCCTGAGAGAGCATAGGCTGCCAGGAGAGGTGAGGGACCAGACCAGACTCACCCTGATACCATGTCTAATCAGGCATTAAAGGACATTATGGCCCTTGTACTTCTTCATCTTGACAGCCAGTATGCCGTAGAGGGTGTCACGACTCCAGGTGGTTCCCAGATTCAAGCGGGGGTACGGACTCTCGAGCAGGGCTAGTCTATGGGAATGCATCCTGCTACTGCTATGGCCCCTTGTTTAGGTGGTTTTCCAGTCCCTGAGGGTGCTCCTAGACCCGTGGCAGTCCAGTCTTTGACCGTTAAGGGTCAAGAGTTTGTTGGGAGGTTCTTGAAGATGGAGCCTCCTAAGTTCTTTGGCTTGCATAGTGAGGATGCTTATGAGTTCATTATGGAGATACATGAGAGGCTCTATAAGATGCGTATTGTGAAGTCTCATGGGATTGATTATGTGTCATTCCAATTTCGTGGCGACGCGAAGACTTAGTGGAGGACTTTTATTGAGAGCAGAGCCATTGGTGCACCTCAATTTACGTAGCTTGGACCCAGTTTCACCAGGCTTTCTTGGAGAAGTACGTGCCGCGTACTTTGAGGGATAAGCGTAGAGATGAGTTCCTTCATTTGCGACAGCGAGGTATGACCGTGTCGGAGTATGAGGCCAGATTTTTATTTTTGGCTAGGTATGCTACTCAGTTGATTCCCACGGAGGAGGAGAGGGTTCGTAGGTTTGTTGGTGGACTTGTGTATCCACTCCATGTTGCTTGTCTTCAGTTGGTGGCTTTGGGATCTTCCCCAAGAGGTTGTTGATCATGTGGTAGGTGTCGAGTCTGCCAAGGCTCGACCTTTGGGAGAGTATAATAAGAAGAGGTCGCGTCATCATGGTGGTTATAGTAGTTCTAGCTATAGGGGTGGGGGACAGTCATCCTGGCCTTATCAATCAGCCCCCAGCCGCCCTGTTCAGTCAGCACTACAGGCTTCGTCAGGTGGTCCTTTTAGACCCAGTGGTTATGAAGCTGGACAGTCCCATCTTGGTTCGTACTCTCGTCCAGCTGACCGTGGTGGTCCCACTAGTTCTTCGGCTTCCATGTATCGACCATCCCTCAGATCTTGCTATGTTTGTGGTGACTCTAGCCACGTTATAAGAGATTATCCCAAATTTGGATAGAGTGGGTCCCAAAAAGGTTCTCGATTCCAGGCTCCGAGGACTCCGATTCCAGGCTCCGAGGACTCCGGCACTTTCTAGTGGCTTGGGTGGTTCTTCTGCCAGAGGCGGTGCTCAGTCAAGCCGCGATGCATCTCATCAATCCAAGGGTGGACACCAGTCAGGTAGAGGTGGTTCTCAAGCCTCCAGATAAGGGGCACAGTCGGGTCAGAGTGGCCGTGGTGGTGGTCTTTGCTATTCTTTTTCGAGTAGGCCTAAGGTTGAGGCCTCTGATGCTGTGATCTCAGGTACTATTTTTATTCGTCATCGACCTACTTTAGTCTCGTTTGATCCGGGGTCTACTTTCTCATATGTATCTACCTATCATTTTGTCGGTTGGAATTTGACTAGTGACTGTCTTGATGTGCCTGTTCATGTATCTACTCTGGTTTAAGACTCAGTTGTTATTGATCAAGTCTTTCGGTCTTGCTTAGTTACTTTTATGGAGTATGATACTTGGGTAGATTTGATGATATTGGATATAGTAGACTTTGATATTATCTTGGGTATGACTTGGTTGTCATCATATCATGCGATCTTGGACTATCACGCCAAGACAGTCACATTAGCCATACCTGGGATTCCTAGATTAGAGTGGAGGGGTACTCCGAGCCTCGCTCCGGAGAAGATCATTTCTTACCTCCGTGCGAAGAAGTTAGTTACCAAGGGGTGTTTGGCTTACTTGGCCCATGTTCGTGATACTAGTGTTGATTCTCCGCCTTTGAGTCCGTGCCCATTGTATGTGAGTTCGCGGAGGTCTTTCCTTCTGATTTGTCGGGTATGCCACCCGACCGCGACATTGATTTTTGTATCGATTTGGATCCAGGCATGCGTCCCATTTCTGCTCCTCCCTATAGGATGGCACCCGCTGAATTGATAGAGCTGAAGGAGCAGCTACAGGATCTGTAGAACAAAAGGTTTATTAGACCGAGTGTCTCCCCTTGGGGTGCTCCTATTTTGTTTGTGCAGAAGAAGGACGGTACGATGAGGATGTGCATAGATTACCATCAGTTGAGCAAGGTCACCATTCATAATAAGTATCCCATTTCTCGCATTGGTGACTTGTTCGACCAGCTTCAGGGTGCTTTGGTATTTTTGAAGATTGATTTTAGGTCAGGCTACCATTAGCTAAAAATTCGAGTCGAGGATGTTCTGAAGACGGCCTTTAGGACTCATTATGGTTATTACGAGTTCCTTGTGATGTTATTTGGGCTTACGAATGCCCCAGCTGCGTTTATGACTTTGATGAATGGCATTTTCAAGCCATATCTTGATTCTTTCGTTATTGTGTTCATCGATGATATCTTGGTGTATTCGAAGAGTAGGGAGGAGCATGAGCGTCATTTGAGGATTGTCCTTGGGTTATTGAAGGAGAAGGAGCTTTATGCCAAGTTTTCGAAGTGTGAGTTCTGGCTTAAGTCTGTGGCATTCTTAGGCCATGTTGTGTCTAAGGATGGGATCATGTTGATGCAAAAAAGATTGAGGTCGTTAGAGATTGGGCGAAGCCCACTACTGTGACTGAGATTCGTAGCTTCGTGGGGTTAGCCAGCTATTACCGTCGATTTGTGAAGGGTTCCGCTTCCGTTGCCTCTTCGTTGACTAGATTGAGAAGGAGGTTCCTTTCAGCGATCTGATGCTTGTGAAGAGAGCTTTCAACAGCTCAAGACTCTTTTGAATTCAGCCTCAATTTTGGCATTACCCGTGGAGGGTAAGGATTTCTCAGTATATTGTGATGCATCTCGTGTTGGTTTGGGTGATATATTGATGCAATAGGGTAGAGTCATTGCCTGTGCTTCCTATCAGTTGAAGATCCACGAGAAGAATTGCCCTACCCATGATCTGGAGTTATTAGCAGTAGTCTTTGCCTTGAAGATTTGGAGGCACTATCTGTATGGGGTCCATAATGAGGTGTTCACCGATCACCGCAGCCTTCAGCACGTGTTCAGTTAGAGAGATCTAAATTCTAGACAGTGTAGGTAGATGGAGCTTCTGAAGGAGACATAACCATTCTCTATCATCCGGGGAAAGCCAATATTGTAGCTGATGCCTCGAGTCGCAAGGCAGTGAGTATGGGTAGCTTAGCCCGATTGGTTGCTTCTGAGTGTCCGATAGCCATGGAGGTTCAAACTCTGGCTAACAGTTTGTGCTCCTTGATATCTCAGTTTTGGGCATAGTCTTAGCTTGTGTTGAGGCGAGGTCATCCCTTTTGGAGCAGATTAGGGCCCAGCAGTTTGAGGATACCCTGTTGTGTAAGATTTGTGATAAGGTTCTGAGAGGTGAGGCCAAGGAGACCATGCTTTATAGTAAGAGTATTATAAGTAACAAGGGACGCGTGTGCGTTCCTCGTGTTGGTGATTTGATTCATTTGATTTTGGAGGAGGCCCATAACTCCAGATATTCCATTCATCCGGGTGTTATGAAGATGTATCGAGATCTGAGGCAACACTACTGGTGGGGAAGGATGAAGAGAGAAAATGTGGGTCTTCCGAAGACCTTGTGCAAGTTTGATTCAGTTTGGGTCATTGTTGATCGGTTGACTAAGTCCGCTCATTTCATTCCAGTTCAGGTCACTTACACTGCGAAGAAGTTAACCAGGATTTACATTCGTGATATTGTGCGATTTCATGGCGTCCCTATTTCTATTGTTTTGGATCGAGATCCCCAGTTTACTTTCTGGAGGGCGTTTCAGGCAGAGTTGGGTACTCAGTTGGACCTTAATACAGCTTTTCATCCCCAGACTGATGGTCAGTCCGAGAGAACTATCCAGGTGCTCAAGGATATGTTAAGAGCATGCATCATTAATTTTGGTGGTCATTGGGACCAGTTCTTGCTCTTAGCGAAGTTTACGTACAACAATAGCTACTATTCGAGTATTGATATGGCGCCATTCGAGGCTTTGTCTGCTAGGAGTTGCCGTTCTCCTACTGGGTGGTTTGATGCTTTTGAGGTTCGCCCGTGTGGCACAGATTTGTTGAGAGAGTCCATGTTACACCTCAAAAAAATTTGCGCCGTTTGTGTCGTAAGCAAACTAATGTAGGCTCGGAGAGGTCCTGGAACTCTTACAAGGTTAAGGAATACTTTTAACAAGTGTTAAGCAAGTGTCTAAAGGTTACGGATCAAGTGAATCAAAGAAATTAAGTTTGTCTAAATTTTGGAAAAACATGATAGAATTTTTGGTCCAACTTGAGGGAGGTGGATTTCCTAGATATGGGGAGTTATGGAATGCATAACCCATGTAAATTGAAGTTCATGGAGTTTAGTTTCTAATGCAACAAACCGTTTCTCGATACGACATCCGAGTAGAAAGTTATGGGCATTTCAAGATAGGCTGTCAGATGGCTTCTCCGCGGGACCCATTTGGAAGGAGGTGGAACCGACCTTCAAGGGGTATAAATACCCCATTCCCCTCATTTAATCATCATTATACACTCCCTTGAGCTCTAGCAACCTCCATAAACATTTCTTAAACATTTATAGCCCCTTAGATCAAGAATTCAACAAGATTACACTAAACTAGTTCATGAAAAGTGATTGTTCTTGCTTCTACTTGATGTTGTGGTGAGGTTGGTCTTGAAGCAAGTTGTGTGAGTTGAAGTTCTTCAAGCATAAGGTATGTTTTTCATCCTATATCTTATGTTGAGTTGATTTGAAGGTTTAGCAAGTCTTAAAAGTGAAAATAGTTATGGAGGAAAGGTCATAAAGTGTTGTGTTGTAGTTGTTGAGTTTATGGGCTATTTTGAGCATGTTGTGGTTGTGTTGTTGAGCTAATTTCCATGTATATGGATGATATCTAATGTTGTTAGTGTGTTTATGAGATTATGCTCCTTGATTAGGAAGAAAAGAAGTGTATATTATTATTGTATGTTGGTATACTTCGGGTTGTTTGATGTATATTCTTTGTAAGGGAAGTAAAAGGAGTATTTGAGGACTTTTGTAAGCTTGTTGTTATTGTGGGTTGTTGTACATGTTGAGGTGATTGGAGAGTAATGGGAAATGCTGCCCGTTTTACTCTAGAATCAAGTTATCATTGATATATGTGATATACTAGCGCCATCTAAGTTTATATATGTATTTCGTGGTCTAGGATTTGTCACGCCCCAAAACTCACCCTAGACGTGACCGGCATCCGACGTCATGAACAACATCGGAAGAACCTAAAAGATGCAATAACAATATTTGAACCCGCCAGGTTCAATATTCGCCTCTAACAGTTTATAGAATAAATGTAACAAATCATGAATATATGAATTAAATCAACGGAAGTCCTTATTCATCAAATACTTAGTCAAACGCAATAACATGCCCGAGAGTTAATAAATAACTCAACAACTACCTACAAGAATGTATACTATGGAGCTTCTAAGATAAAGGAATAATAGTTTGACTCGTCGGAACGCAACCCGGAAAACTAATAATGAATAAACAAATAAATAGGGTGTCCCACGAATGAACGTGTGGGTTCACCAAATCAGCAGCAACAACAAGTCCTTCCTAAGCGCCTGAAGTATCAAGAACCTGCTCTTTTCCATTACCTAACATACCATCAAAAACAACAATGGTATGCCTGAGCACTTCGTACTCAATGAGTGCCTCGGGGACAACAAATAATACGAAAATAGAGTACAATAATACGTAAAGAAGTCAGTTCTAAAAATCGTATGAAATTAGTGTAAAAACAGTTATTCAACCGGTGTATCTCAATAAGCATTATCAAAACCGATTAGGAAGCCTCTTGCCAATTACAACTTTCAAATATGCCTTTTAAATTGATCAAGATTGTCAACAACAGTGCCATGAAAGAATAAGAATATCACACATGCCAATACAGGCCCAAGAATAAGGCATATCGAAGGGGTGACAGTAGAGGTTCCCTTGTCACAGCGCACCACACCGTAATATGAAATTCAACGGTGGCTATCCTTCCTCCCGAATAGCTAGGCATAATCACACCCCAGGTAGCGAACCCGGAAGTGGCCACTCTTCCTCCCGAATGGCTAGGCATTATCACACTAGGATCCATAGTGGTTACCCTTCCTCCCGAGTAGCTAGGCCAAACACAACAACAAAGTTCATAGCATAGAAGCCGATTCACAATTTGTCTCAAAGTATGTCACACCATCAATTAGCATTAAAGTTCATTATGCCATATCGTAAAGATAAATCATTTCAATGAATGTCTTGAAAATGTTTACACTTCTTTAACCAAGATTTCAATGTCATAATTCATCATGAAAACATTAATACCAATCCTTAGCCATCGTTATTGATTATCTCTTAGAGAGGAGAAATAATAGAGGATAATACAATCAAGGTTTAATGTGGGTTTGTCCCCTCACGCACACCAACCACAAGCAAAGACATGAATTAGGGTTTTGCATGAGAAGTTCACTTTTTTACTCAATAAAGAACCTTTGAGAAGAAAACATATATCCATGGTAAGGTTTTTAAAAGAGAGACATACAAATCACCTTCATAGTCAAAAGAGTATGTTCAAAAGAGACATACCTTAGTATGTTAAACAAAGTTTAACAACTCAATTTTCTATTGAAGAACACCCAAACCCTAGCTTGAATCACTTTAGGAAGAATTATGTTGCAAACCCTAGGTTTTAGTCACAAGAATCATGTTAAGAATCATGGGTTTGATGTTAGGATTGATAATCAACGATTAAGATGTTCTTACCTTAGTGTTGGAGCCCTAGAGAGATATTTTCGTCCTTAGGGATTTTGAGAGTGAAAAGGATGGAAGAAAACTAAAATTTTGCAACTTATATAATTTCAGCCCGTCAGGTACAATCGACGGTACAAACGACGGAGCGTCGAATAGATCGACGGAGCATCGACCTGCTCCGTCGAATGGTCTTTGTGCTAGGTCAATTTTACGGTACAAACGACGGAGCGTCGAATAGATCGACGGAGCGTCGATCTGCTCCGTCAAAGTCATGAAATTTCTAGTGAGCAACTTTCTCTTCCTTACTTTCTACTGTGCAAAAGACGGAGCGTCGAACAGATCGACGGTACAAAGGACAACCGTCAAACCTCCTTTTCGTGAAACTGCAGTGAATTTTCATTTTGACCATCTCCTCTTGGGTCTTTAGCCTACAGTCATGCACGTAACCCAACATATAAGGTTCCAAAGGACTCATACAATGCTTTCACACTCTATACGGATTTACGAGATCTTACAGGATTGGCGTGCTAGTTGTAAGTAAACCAATTGTTGGATTGCTTGGACAACTTGAGGTGTGTTAAGGCTGTCCCTTTCTTTATTAAGGCATGATCCTATTGTTATGAACTTTCACAAATGATGTCCATAATGATTCCTCTCATAGAAATGCTGGAAGCTTATATTCTTGATGTTCTCTTACGATATTATTAATGTTGGTCTCACCTTATGATTATTGTTCCTTCAAGGTGAGATATGTCAATGGTGTCAGCTCCATGATGGAAATCGAAGGTTTACCGACCTTACATCACTCCGATGAATTTAGAAATGTGTTCTAAAGGAATGTTATGTAAGACATGAATAGTATGCTAGTTTTGAGATCCCTAGCGAGGTATTTAATGCTAGAAGATAGACTTATGATGCAGCCAGGAATTGACTAAGGTTAGTTAATCGGGAAGAAGTCTTAATGGCCTGGAAATGTGTTTATAAGTCTTATGTAATCATGTAGGCATTAATGGATAAGTAATGATCATAGGAAGTGCATAGAAGAAAGTAAACAAAGAATGAATACTAGAAGTATATAAAGGGTACCTATAGGGGATATTTGGATCGGGCTGCATGTTTCGCGGCACATGTATTCATATTTGGATAGGGCTGCATGTTCCGCAGCACATGCTTTCATATCTGGATAGGGCTGCACGTTCCGTAATACATGCATTCATATTTACCACTGGTCTACAGCCAGTTAGGAAGATATATATTTACCACCATGCTACTGCTGGTTGGGCAGTTATTACCATCGAGCTATGGCCGGTTGGGCAGTTACCACTGATCAGTCGGGCAGTGCGCTCTACCATCAGGTTGACAGATCTCCCAGTAGGATATTAGCTCAGTAGATAGTGTTGTGGCACTCCACTTGTTCCGGAGTTGCTCTATGAGTCAGCATGGTTGCATATACATTTGCATGAGTATGGCGGGGCCCTGTCCCGGCCACATTATGTCATGTACTCCAGTAGAGGCTCGTAGACAGATATGCATAGTTAGATGTCTTATGATCATCTCGGTTTATATTCTGTTGTATTATTACTACGAATAGCCTTGCCAGCATATGTACTTGGGATTAGCTTGATGACGTATGTATATTATGTTTTGGGCTTGTGTCCTATACAGCTTATGGTATCTACGAGTTAGCATTAGGGCCACTCAGACATGACTAAGAGATGCATGTATGTGGTGCTCGGTAGGTTAGCTCCGAGTGCCCGTCATGACCCTCTGATTGGGTCGTGACAGTCCGTGGACAGGGTGAAGCTTATTCAGGACAAGCTTCTAGCAGCCCAGAGTTGACAAAAGATATATGCAAACCAGAAGGTTCGGGACTTAAGAGTTTATGGTGGGCGAGCAGGTACTTCTGAAGATCATACCCAGGAAGGGTGTTATGTGATTTGGGAAAAGGGGCAAGTTGAGGCCGAGGTACCTTGGCCCATTTGAGGTTCTCCGTCGAGTTGGAGATATTGCTTATGAGTTGGCTTTACCACCAGGCCTGTCAGGTGTTCATCCGATTTTCCATGTGTCCATGCTGAAGTAGTATCATTCTGATGGTTTTTACATAGTTCGTTGGGATTCTGTGTTGCTTGATGAGAATCTGTCTTATGAAGAGGAGCCTATAGCGATTCTGGTAGGCGGGTTAGGAAGCTGAGGTCGAAAGAGATTGCTTCGGTTAAGGTTCAACGGAAGCATCGTCCCATTGAGGAGGCCACTTGGATGACCGAGTTCGATAGACGCCACAGATATCCCCAGTTGTTGTTGATTCAGGTACTTTTCCCCCATTTCTACTCCTTGTCGCTCGAGGACGATCGATTGTTTAATTTGTATATGATGTAATGACCCATTTGGTCGTTATATGCTAATGACCCTTTTACCCCTATTGACCCTTTCCCGAGGTCATCGGGCGAGTTTTGGAGTAACTTTTGAAGGTTTGAGCATTAAAGTGAAATTGGTTTGACCAAAAGTTGACTTTTGGGTAAACAGACCTTTTTCGAAATTCTGTCAATTCTGAGAGGTTCGGATGGTCATTTATTACTTGGTAGTGTGTTAGGTTCGGTTCCCAATGCAATTGGGAGCATTTTGGAACTTGGGTTGGAAACTTGGCTCTAGGCCATTGGGGGTTGACTTGGTCAAATAGAACTCTGTTAGGAAATCTGAGGCCACAGGTGAGTTCGTAGCTCGTTTTTATATATGTTTGCATGTTTATTTTGTATCTGTAGGGCCTCGGGTGACAGTCGGATTTCGGGTTGGAGATTGTCAAAAACCAGTAGCATTTTGGTGTTTGGTGTCTGCCGCAGCGGCACCAAAACAACCGCATTGGCCCAGCGGTAGCGAGGGTTGACGGCTATAATGGTCGTAGTATAATTGTGGCGAGCCACCATAACGGTCTACCAACCACTATAGCGGGCTCACAGTAGCGATAGGGTTGCCGCTACAGCGACTTAGGGATTTGTAAGCGGGTCGTTGTAGCTGTCCCTTGGCCGCCATAGCGGATGCGCTGCAGTGGGGCCATGACTGCTGCAGCCGATGTCAGGCAGATTTTTTTTTTCTCAAGTTAGAACCCTTAAACCCTATCAATTCTTTTCATCACTTTCTAAGCACTCTTTAGGAAAACTGATCAACTTGTGGACTGAATCTTCTTGGAAGTAAGATCTATGAGCCTAGACTTCATCATTTACCTTCTTAGATCCCTGATACATGCTTAGAATCACTAGAATCAAAATAGAGAAGATGAGTCTTGTGATAAATTTCTTGAAATGGATTTAGACTTCTAAATGGAAATTGATGGTGAAATTGACTAGTATAACCATAAAATTTGATGAATTCCTTGTTGTTAAGCCTATTTCTTCCATTATTAGTGGTTAAATTGAGGATTGAAAAATTGGGGTTCATACCCAAATTTGGGGTTTTGCTTTAAATTCAAATTAGGCTTAATCTTGAGTTGTTTTACAATGGTGAGTTTGATCACCTAGAGCTTGAATTGCATGTTCCATCATTCAATTTCCCGTTTAACCCTTGTGGGCCCGTTTCTCCAAATTTCTTGGGTTAGAATTTGACCTAACTAGAAGTATAGCAACATGGGTGTCGTTATTCGTGGTTTTTAATATAGAATTCAATTATGAATAGACTTTGTGTACTTGGAGATGCTATGAAAGGGCAAGGCCAAGGTGTGATGGTTCATGACTCCTGTTCGGCTTTTCAGGTAGGTTACGACTTACCTTTTTGGTTAGACTTTGGTTAGCGAATTATATGTAGAGTTAGTGACTGTTGGAGAAAGCATGCAAACCTTCAGGTATGAAATCGGGATGGAATACTTAGGATGGTATTGTTGTTGACTTAGGCTTGTCGCTTATTGTGTTATATTGAGTTGTTGCTTATCTGTGACTTGTTGGCTCGTCGCCGCATGATTGATTCTAGAGTGATGTTTAGTGATTATTTTATGTTTTGGGGAGCATATTTATCATGATTGTGGTCATTGGGAAGGAAATAAAGGTTATGATATTGATATTGTGAGTGAGATTTGTGTCCATGTGTGGAACCATTGATTCATATATTCATGTTGGCATTGTGATCATGCATTCACTCATTTATGCATATTTCGGGATCGAGTTGTGCACCGCAACACTTACTTGGATCGGGTTGCACGTACCGCAACACTGACTGGGATCGGATTGCACGTTCCCCAACATTGAATATTGGATCGGGTTGTGTGCCACAGCAGGTACACGGACTTAGCAGTCCCCCATGGGTCATGACTGTCGAGGCGACGAGATATTCCTTCCGAAGCGTGTGTGTATCACTGCATTTGAATTGCATTCATCTCATATTTACATATGTCATTGATTTGGACTTGTTGATTGATCTTTGGTGATACATGTACTTGACAGTGGTTCTTGAGATTATGATTCAAACCTATATTGGACCTTGAGGTGATACACTAGACTTGGTGATTTGGTACTGAATTCAATATTTGGACTGTGTTGAGTTTTATTTGATTGTGAGCACGCCTATTTTTTCAGTCTCTTTCTTATATATATGATTTTGTAACTGTTGTCGGCCTATGAAGCCTACTCAGTACGCGTTGTTGTACTGATTCTACCTTGCTGCATTCTTTTTGAGTGCAGAGTTTGTGACCGGATCGACTTCTGCGCTTCATGATTGAGTCTCGAGGCTGTCTGACGTGCATTCCAGGGCACTTAGATGGATTCGCTGCCCGGATGGCTCTATCTATTCCTGTCTTTGTATTCTATCATTTAGACAGTATTTATGGATATATCAGACTTGTATATTCCTAGACATTATGTAATGGCTCTTTGTCACGACCCATTTTCACTAAGTCGTATGGGCGCCTACCTTTCTCACCTCGGTAGGCGAACCCTTAACTCAACATTCACATTAAAAGAAAAAAGCAGAAGGAAGTAAAATAACGTAAGTCTCACAATATAATATAATGTTAACAAGTGCGGAAGTAAATGAAATCCACCCCAGTATCTGGTCTGGTCATACAAGAATATCTAAATCTGAATGATAATACATAAGTAGTCTCAAATTATGTCTCTGAATGGAAAGCAAGACATAAGTAATAGAAGAGTCTTCGAGGTCAGCGGACGCCATGCTCACCCTGGAAAACTCAAATGGAAGCTGAAGAGAGGATCAGCCACAAGTCAGAGAAGTAGATCCGACCTGACACTCTGTATTTATAAAAGAATAAAGCAAGTGAAGGTCAGTACAAACAACAGTACTGGTAGGCATCATCGGCCGACTAAGCATAGTTAACACAATTTAGAAAATAAACCAGATAAGCAAATAAAACAATCAAGCATGAGACAATATAATCACAACCGAAATCCGTCATCACCTATGTAAGCATCTAAACCCTAATATGATAAGTCCGAGTATACCCGATCCAATCTGATCACCATAATAGAATCGACACAATCCAATCATCACAACGGAAACATCACAATACCAACAATCACCACACTCGATCAAGTAATAATGCAATGCAGTGCAAATGGTATGAATGCGATGTCGTGCCATGCAAATGAGGTGTACACATGTACTCCGGACGAAAATATTGACGTCTCGGTAGCACAACCCAGCGTGACTCGCGAAGTCTAAGTGTCACCCGTCCCGGATCTTTGCCTAACAGACAGACGAGACCCTGGCTAATTGCTCACAGGAGGAGTCTCACTGGTACCACCCCGGGGGACCCGCGGAGCCTATACACTAACAACGATTTCGGGATAACATCGAAATCGGTCATGCAACAATGATGCTCGAATATAACCATCGGACATCGTCCTCCTCACAGTCACTCAAAAGAGTCTGTCAAATATCAGTTTCATAAATCAACGATTCCGGAATTCAACCTTGGACATCGGCCTTCCCACAATCACTCAAGTAAAAGAGTTTATCAAATATCAATTTCACATAAACAACGATTCCGAAATGAATCTTTGGACATCGGCCTTTTCACAATTACTCAAGTAAAGGAGTTTATCAAATATCAGTTTTGCTCAATCAACAATACCGGATCATCACCGAGTATCGGTTATGCATGAATATGAGAGAATGCGTGCAATACATATGTCAATCATCAACAATCAGGTTTAATATCACAAATACCACAACGAGGTATGCCACAACGTATCATCTCACAACATCACAGTGGATATGCCAAAATATATCAAGTCAAGTACCAACAGTGGGTACGCCAACATATATTGAGCACAAATACTAACAACGGTATGTCCATTCTATCCCAATCATGATGACAAGCAGGACTCGATATCTATCAACTACACATGGTATCAAACCAACACAATTAATCAATCAAACACACATAACGGGGTGGCTATTCCCAACACACATCAGGGCCCAACCTAAGGCAATATCCATCCCAACTTCATACCCGAAGGTTCACATGCTTTCTATGACCTCATAATCTAAATATGTGATTCACTACACGAAGTCTCATCAAAATAAACCATAACCTACCTGGACTGCCGAACCGCAACACCAACAAGTCACTCTATTGCTTTGCCCTTCCTCTGAAGCTCAGAACCAGAGTAGTCTAAGCATAATCAAATTCTATATTAGAAATCATGATGATTGATACTAGTATTGTTACTACTTCAATTAAATCCATTATTAACCCTAGAAATTGGGGAAAATGGGCCCACAAGGGAAAAACGGGAAATTCGCGGGTAAAATACCAAATTAAGTACTAGGGAATCATAACCCAACCATTAATTGTTGATTTAGCTCAAGAACTTGTCTAATTTCTGATCCAAGTAAAAACCCCCCAAATTGGGTATAAACCCTAATTCTCCAAATCCAAAATTCAACGTTAAAAGTGGAAGATATGGGCTTACTAAGCTTAGATTCATCATATTTTAACATCAACATTATCAATTTATCGAGTATAATCTTAGGGAAAAGTCTCCCAAAACCCTCCTTCAAATTCCATTTCTAAGGGATTGAAAGGGGAAAGGGAAAATCTAAGATGATTATGATTCAAGAGGAGTAAAAGGATTCAACAAAGTTTTACCTCCAAGGATTCCTTCAATTTGTCTCCAAGAACAGCTTTGCCAAGCTCCAATATCGAGATATGAAATAATGAGGGTCTAAGACTCATTTAATGGATTTAACTGCCCGTCACCCGCAACTGCGGTACCGTGACCGCCCCAGCAGCCACCTGACTGCATCAGTGGTCAAGCCTAAGTGGCTAGGACGATTGCGGCCAGCGGGGCACCACCGCCCCGGCGGTGCGGCAGAGACCGCCAAGGCGGGCACCAGACACCAGAACTTGGCCTAAGTTTTTCTTTTCGATCCGATATTTCGACTAACTCCCGAGGCTATCTGCTCACATACTAGATACCTAGTCCCATATAAAAACGCGCTACGAACACGCTTATGGTCTCGGAATTCCCAACAAAAGTCTCGTTGACCGAGTCAACCACCGATGCCTTAATTCCAATTTCACATCCGAAATTTCGAAACGCATCCAAATGCATTGGGAACCAAACCAAATACCCATACAGGTTCTAAACAACCATCCGGACCTCTCAAAATCGATGAAATTTCGAAAAAGGTCCGTTTGCCCAAAAGTCAACTTTGGGTCAACCATTTTTCACTTCAAGCCTATATTTCCACCAAAGTTGCCCGAATCCGGTCTAGACACCTTGGGGAGCGTGTCAAAGGTCCCCTTGGGTCAAAAGTGAGCCAATCAATGCTCGGGAATGGGCGAAAATGCCAAAAGAACTATAACGACCAAACGGGTCATTACACTCTTGTACTATTCAGACCAGATTTTTGGAATTCGATGTATGTTCCGCACTTATTATATTTACCTCTCTATGTTAGACTTATTATTATGTATGTCTGGGTGATTGGATTGATTTTATTCTTGTTTGATTATGAATAAGGGACGGGTTCGCCGGCCGAGGTGGGAAATGGTAGGTGCCCGCATGTTCCCCTAGTTAGGGCGTGACATTGAGTGTTCAATAATGGGAATTCAGAGTTAGTTAAAATGTTTATCGGCTGACCCGTCCCCGGAGGGGGCTGGCTGCCGGCCATATTGGCCATAGTCCGTTGTTGTTATCTAGGTTTAGGGTTTGCTTGAGAACTCCAAGACTGTATGCATTTTTTTCTTAGTTTTTTTTTCTTTTCAAACATGCTTATATTACGTTCTTACAAAATGTGTGCCTTTAATTTTTATTAATCAAATCAGTTAAAATATATTATACAATATTAGTTACCCAATGTTACCTACTCAAAAAAAAAAAATTAGGTACCCATATATAATTATTTGATATTATATTTTCAAGAAACAATATGAATACTATTTTAATAATATTTATAAGGCACATCTTTGTCAAACATAACTTTTAATTTTTGACAATTATATTTTATTTTTAAATTTTAAAAGATCTAATTGTGTAACTAATTTTGTGCAACCAAACAGTACGTTACATTATAATTATGTTATGACAAGCAAATAAGTCATCGTTATTACTATACCATGTAATTACTAGGTTGTGTAATTACTACCCTAGTAATTACACCAACTCCAGTTACATGGTGGCTTTCCAAACAAGCCTTACTTTACATATATGTACTTGTTGTTGATTCAATTGTTACCCTAAAAAGATGTCTTGATTTGACGCAAGTATGTTATTGGTGTTATTATGTCACGACCCAAGTCACGGGCATGCGGGCACCTACACAATCCCACTTGGTAGGCTAACCCTTTCTAATCCTATTTCTCAAATTACTCAATATTAAACAGAAACCAATAACTAGCCATTTTAAAAACAACTTAAAGATAAAGATCAACAAGATAAATACTTTGATAAATAAATCATTTCCCAAAATCTGGCCTAGACTCGTACAAGAGCTTCTCAGATTTACAACTTGAAATGAATCACCATTTGAACTAAATACTGCTTCGGTCCTGGAATGAAGGTTAACAAAAAGCTTTATAGTGGACACCTTGAGATCCTCGGAGGCTAATGAAGTCTCAACCAACAACCTGTAACAACTCTACACCCCCAAAGAGTGTAGCAAGAGTAGTATCAGTACACCACACGTACTGGTAATCATCATAGTTCGACAATGATTAGAAAGGCATATATGACAAGCGGAAACTAACATATAAGTATGATAGGAAATCGAACGTGGAAGTACACGAATTAACACAACAGTTCGGGACACTTAGCAAATAACAAGTCTCCCTACACTCAGATCATAACCTCAAGTCAAGTTCTAACCCTCCATATATATATATATATACACACACACACACATATTCACCTCACCAAGATTCTTACCACACAACCAACGATCACTTAAGAATTTCACAACCAAGGAGTTAACAAGATAAGGAAAAAGCCATGATGATGTGCAATGTCATGCATATGAATGGGATGCAATACAATGGCCAATGTCTCAACCTGTACACATATGCTTCGGATGGAATCTCGACGTCTCGACAGTCATGACCCATGGGGGACTTGCGAAGTCCATGTACCACTCGCTCCGAAATGAACCCTCAGATCACGAGCACACATACCATCCTCTCAGGTAGCAACCTCAGATCACAGATTCACACAATACTTCCATCAATTTGCCACATTTCTTTATCATTGTTTCCATGAATCTTTCATCATCAGAGCCATATCACTTTTACCCTTGTTTCCAATAGAACCGTATCAAGTAACCATGAAGAATACGGAATCAGATGCATGCATGAATGTCAAACTCAACAATGATAATCATAAGGAGGTAATGACCATAACCAACCATCTGTAACCAACAAATCAACACAACTTTACTTTAAGCATAAGTACAACGGAAGTCTCACCACGTTAGCCTCATAAGCCTATATGGAACTTCTAACTCCCACGACAACCAGTCAATAAATTAGACTCCCTCATAAATTACGGTTTGCACACTGAAGATCATAATATGGGTAGTCATACTAAGAACGATAAGAGATAAAGGAAATGGCATACTATTCTAATAATATTCTTAACAACAACATCGAGTTCACCACAACTTCTAGTCCTAATTAAGAGGGTATCAGCACAACATCACCACATGGGCGGCAAGCCCCACATCACTAACACAACAACATGACAATATTACAAGATGGTGACAAGCCACACACAAAGACTATACCAACCTAAGAGTATCCATCCCAATATCATGTTCGAAGACCTATGCATGCTTTCTCCATCAACATCTACTAATTAAATATGAAATCCTAATCGGAGTCTAACTCAAGTAAGCCGTAACCTACCTCAAAGCCTAACAGGTGTCGCGAACATGCACTCGAACTTAACTTTCCTTTTTCGAAAAACACCGAGACATGAAGGGCATAAAAATAATATTAGAACACATAAGTAGTGCGTTGAGGATGTTCGTATACTTGACTCTAGAGAAGTTCTAAAGATCTATTGAAAATGTCCCCGGGCCCACAAGGGTGAAATTAAATTTTTTCCTAAAAGCTCATTTATTAAGAACAACAATGATCAACGACCTACGTTGCATAGACATCTAACCCCAAATGAGCTATCAATTCCTCTAAATACTGAAACCGCCAATTTCAAGAAAACTTTATACTTACCCCATTTGAGAAATCCATTTTCCAAATAGAGATTTGAGTTAGAAAATAGTTTTCCCTAAGCTAAGTATAAGTTATTAATCCTAAATCACCAAGATTTTAGAAAAAGGGACACCATTTACCCACTTATAGTTTTTTACAAACATGAGAGTTTCCCCTAAAACCTAAACCCCTAACATGAATAAACTAATAAGATGACAAGGAACTAAAAAGGGAAAACAAATTAGGGTTTAGAATTTATCGCCTCAAGGGTCACACATGGACATCCCTGGAATTCTCCTCAAGAAACACTTTAGAACTTTGGTTGGGTGGAAAATGAGGTCCAATCCCGAAATAGGCAAGTAAATCTAGGTGTGATTCAGCGATTTTTGCCTACACAAAATTGGACTCGCCTACGCGACATTGCTTTGGCGGAGACGAAATGTACAGGCGCGGGTTCATTAACTCATCCGAAAACTTGCCTAAACGGGCATTACCTCGCCAACACGGGCTTCCTGAAGCAACCCGCCACACGTAGAGGCGGAACATCTGCTCTGAAAATCCATACTTTAGAGAGGTTCTTTTAAAAATCGTCTTTAGGTCACCCTTACCTGCAAGCCTCACGTGTAACAACTATCGGTGAAGACCTGTACGAGGGGTATTTTAGGAAAAAGAGAAAAGGAGTCTGTAACGACCAAACGGGTCGTTACATCAGATACCAGTTAAACAACTGTTCATCCTCGAATGGAGGGTAGCGGAACGGAGATACATAGAATTGGTGAAGAATTTGAGTCATGGCCTCTCAAGGAATTCTCTTTAAGCACATAGAATGACTATCCGGGGATAATACTACACCTTAGGCCTAAAACTCAATGGCACCACGTCCATTTATGAAATAGCTCCCGTCGCGAGTAATTCGAGCTATCCAATACGAACGCACACAATGAATTCGTAACCCTCCGGAATGAAAGTGTTCAGGAAACTTCGGCTCAAAAATTCTGCTGGACTGGTCGAACACACGGCAATGGATTTTGATGGTATGATAGGCTTTGCAGGGGTTGTATATGAGTCAGGAAATGGATGCGTATCACATTAGGGCGGAACAATTACCCCTTGAAAGGAAATGAATTTTGATAGATTCCGCTTACGCGAAGAAATTTCCTTCAGTTGTGGAACTTGCTGGTGCGAAGACGGTCCGTATAGGCGGCTATCTCATAAGGACCGGACTAGCAGGGGCGGAGAAATTTCATAGAAGCGAGTCCGTGAAAGTGATTTAAAAAATGCGATATATATATATATATATATATATATATATATATATATATATATATATATATATATATAAGCAATTTGTCTGGGGTATGCGAAACCCCCAGAGGCAGTGTATATATCTGCTCATATGGATGCGCTGAAGCGGTCCATTTCTACTGAAGCGGGAATCAGCTTGTTTCAATAGCTCTGTAATAGGTAACCTCTACCATTTCCCACTCCCTACGTGAACACTTTCACTACCCGAAATTCTTTCCACCACCCCCATACATCTCATCTCTTAAACTTCCCCCACTTCCCATAAAACTCCCCCTTTTACTTCTACTCCAAACACACTCTCAAGGGAAAACACCAAATCGGCCAAAGATCTTCAAAGCACAAGGGGACACTCAAAATCATCAACTATTTCTGATTCTTCACTACAAGGTATGCATTATGCTGTCCTATTACTCTAGAACTGGTTTTGAGTGCAAATTTGAGTTTATGCTTGCATAAATATTGAGAATTTTAGGTAGAACTAGGAATTTTGTGATGCGGGTTTTCTGGGTCGGTGGTAGAAAATTTGCAGATTCGGTTGTTATTTAACGTTGTAATGTGTTCATCACTGTGTAATGCACTAGAAAGGCTCAAAATTCAGTTGAAAACTTAATGAACAATGGGGTGGGTGTTCATAGTAGTTGGGGGTAGAATCTTTAGAATTTTGGTGTGTTTTTTCTTGAAATCATGCTTTATGAAGTCTAATACCCATGCATGCTTGAATGGTAGATGATCTAGGAGTAAATAGACTGATTTTGGGTCCAAATTTATGGGAAAATTTTGGGAATTTTTTCTGGGTTTCGGAGGTTATAGACGAGTTTACCTCCGCGGAACAAGTTCCACAGGTGCGACTTCGCCTTAGTGTGCTACCCTGCATGGAGGTGAAAGGGATGGGGTTTGGGTACTTATGCGAATGCGGGGGTACTGTCACGGATGCGTGCTAGCTCCAGCGTAGATCGTTACGCGGAGGCGAGACCTGAGCAGAAAATCAGAGCCAGTAGCTTCACATTGCTAGTTTCTTTGACTTCTCTGGCACAATAAAACTTACTAGATGTGACTCAAAGACCGAACTAACTTAATTGAACAATATAGGCACAAATTTAGTGAAAATGGCTCAAAACGAGGAAGGAAATATTGCTTCGGTCCAAGAGAATGTAAAAAGGGGTGGTGGAAATTAGTATGACAGCCATCGTTTCATATCTCCTGACTGTGAACGCCGTTATCTTGCAGATATGATAGATAAGATACTTCTGCTAGAAAGGGGAATCAACATGCATAAGGTGGAGGAACGTTCCCCCAAGTTCCATGAGCGACTACATCGAATTCGCTGGCACTGCTTTATTGCCGAGCCATGTGAAGCTAATAAGGCATGGGTGAGGGAGTTTTATGCACCTCAAGCGATGAAATTGACTGAACTGGATCCAGAAATCATGATTCGGGGAAAAATGGTGAAAATTGGTGCTGAGATGATAAATGCTTATTATGACTTGCCCAACCACCCCGTGAGCGCTATGGAGGAGAAGGACATGTGTGGTAACGGGCCTTGGTTGGTTTCGAAGCTGGTTGCCGAGAGCAAACGAATTAAGATCACTTGGGCCAACAAGAAGACGGGAATCAAAAACACTTATTTCACTGCAGAGGCCATAAGATGGCAAGTTATCATCACCCGTAGGATATGTCCTTCGGGTAATAATACGGATGTCACATAAGTTAGTTCCCATATGATTGCTTGCATATTGGAGGACATCCCGGTGAATCTCGGTTACCATATGGTTTGGAATGGAGGGACTACATGCACAAGCTCGGATCAAGTATGATGTTCCCCTCCCTGATTACTGCTTTATGCCAGTGGGAAGGTGTTCTACTGATGAGTGTGTTGATTTGGATAACGTATTCCACCCCTTAAAGGAGAAGGGGGAGGGTAGCGCAACACAAAGCAAGAAAAGAAGATTGGTGTGACCGAAGGGGATGGTGATGACGAGGATGATGCTACACCTTCGCAGCCACAGAGGCCCTTTGAATTCATGAACTCCTAGATGCGTGATATATGGAACTTGATAGCTGGGCTTTCCAAGCCTTCCACAGGGGTCGGTACTTTAGATGTTGTTGCTAGCTACTTCACTAAGGAAGAGAAGCAATACTTGAAGGCTCAACAAGGGCTGAGCACTTCGGTTAGCACCCTTGAGGCAGCCTATACCTCCATGGCTAAGGCCCAAGGTAAGCTTCGCTGGGACTTTGATGAGGAGAAAAAGAAGAACAAGTCACCGGACAATTTGCTAATACAGGTGTGGAGGGGTTTCAAGGGACTATTCAAGATGATGAACCCGAAGGCGCCACTTCCGATCAAGGACAGGGATGATGATGAGCAATACTCCCTTCTGATTGAGGCTGAAGGTAATGGTGATAGTGACAACAACACTGGGGGGGATGACGCTTTGAGATTGAGGCAGCAAAAGTGAGCCTCTTCAAAGACATTGGTTTAGCCCTTGTTGGGCTTTTATTTTGGACTTTTTATGGTTTTATGGTTTTTTGGTTTTTGGATATTTTGAACAATTTGGATGTTTGTTTTTCTATTTTGGGTTTTTGTTTGGATTGTTTGGATATTTAGCTATTTGGATATTAGCTTGTTGTGAATGATGGGATTACGCCCTTGCCGGGCTTGATTTTGTATGCAGGAATTGTTGGTTGAATGAATTGTCGAAAAAGTTTTTGAATCTGGAACAGAACCTTATTGCGCTGATGCGGAACAGATCTCCACCGAGACTGATTCGCTTCGGCGTGAGGCACCGCGTATATATGGATAAGTGTGAATTGAATCGAGTCAGCTTCTGTGAAAAGGATTCCGCAGAGGCGGCCTCGCATTTGCGGACTAGGTCACGCATACGCGGCCACTGACACGAAATCTCAATTTCACACCACAGACGCGGCCCCATACCCTCCCAAGCGAGATAAATGGAACCAGAAGAGAAAATCTGCTAAGTCTAGGAACTTTACATGACACCCGACACCCAAAACTTGTATATTCCTTCTTCAAAACACGAAACAGGTATATACAACACACCACGAACATACTACAACTAGATACCAATTGGAATCAACTAGATACCAATTGGATACAACCAGATACCAATTTGAACGAAGTGGCACAATATGAGTGAAAGAATAGAAGTTTCGTAAATTCCTTATAGCCTCTCACAGATGGGTACGGACGTCTACGTACCATTCCACGAGACTCTACTAGACATTTCTCTTGTACTCATGAGACCGGTAACCCAAAGCTCTGATACCAACTTGTCACGACCCAAGTCACGGGTCATGCGGGTACCTACACAATCCAACCTGGTAAGCGAACCCATCCCAATCCTATTTATCAAATTACTCAATATTAAACAGAAACCAATAACTAGCCATTTTAAAAACAACTTAAAGAGAAAGATCAACAAAAATACTTTTATTAAACAAATCGTTTCCCAAAATCAAGCCTAGAATCGTACAAGAGCTTCTAAGATTTAGAACTTGAAATGAATTACAATTTGAAATAAATATAGCTTTTGTCCTGGTATGAAGGTTAACAGAATGCTTTAGAGTGGACACCGTGAAATCCTCGGAGACTAACAAAGTCTCGAACAACAACCTGGAACATCTAAACCCCAAAGGGTGTAGCAAGAGTAGTATCAGTACACCACACGTACTAGTAAGAATCATAGGCTGACAATGGTTAGAAAGACATGTATGACAAGCAGAAATTAACAGATAAGTATGATAGGAAATCGAACGTGGAAGTACACGAATTAACACAACAGTTCGGGACACTTAGCAAATAACAAGTCTCCCTACGCTCAGATCATAACCTCAAGTCAAGTTCTAACCCTCCATATTCACCTCACCAAGATTCTTACCACACAACCAATGATCACTTAAGCATTTCACAACGAAGGAGTTAACAAGATAAGGAAAAAGCCATGATGATGTGAAATGTCATGCATATGAATGGGATGGAATGCAAGGAAATGGCCAATGTCTCAACCTGTATACACAGGCTTCGAACGGAATCTCGACTTCTTGATAGTCATGACCCAACGGGGGACCCGCGAAGTCTATGTACCGATCGCTTCGGAATAAACGCTCGGATCACGAGCATACATATCATTTGCTCCGGTAACAACCTCGGATCATGAATTCACACAATACTTTCATCAATTTTCCACATTTCTTTATCATTGTTGCCATAAATCTTTCATCATCAGATCCATATCACTTTTACCATTGTTTCCATTAGAACCATATCAAGTAATCATGAGGAATGCGGAATCAGATGCATGCATGAATGTCAAACTCAACAATGATAATCATAAGGGGGTAATGACCATAACCAACCATCTATAACCAACAAATCAACACAACTTTACTTTAAGCATAAGTACAATGGAATTCTCACCACTCAGTTCATAAGCCTAGATGGAACTTCTAACTCCCAAACCAGTCCGTCAATAAATTAGACTCCCTCATAAATTACGGTTTGCACAATAAAGATCATAATATGGGTGGTCATACTAAGAACAATAAGAGATAAAGGAAATGGCACACTACGCTAATAATATTCTCAACAACAACATCGAGTTCACCATAACTTCTTGTCCTAATTAAGAGGGTATCAACACAACATTACCATATGGGCAGCAAGCCCCACATCACAAAAGCAACAACAAGACAATATCACAAGATGGCGACAAGCCACACACAAAGCCAATACCAACCTAAGAGTATCTATCCCAACACCATGTCCGAAGACCTATGAATGACATCTACTAATTACATATGAAATCCTAATCAGAGTCTAACTCAAGTAAGTCGTAACCTACCTCGAAGCCGAACAGGTGTCGCGAACATCTACTCGAACTTCACTTTCCTTCTTCGAGAAATGCCGAGACATGAAGGGTCTAATAATAATATTAGATCACGTAAGTAGTGTGTTGAGGATGTTCGAATACCCAAGTCTAGAAGAGTTCTAAAAGATCTATAGAGAATGACCTCGAGCCCACAAAGGTGAAATCGAAACTTTTCCTAAAAACTCATTTGTTAAGAACACCAATGATCAACGACCTACATTTCATAGACATCTAACCCCAAATGAGCTATCAATTCCTCTAAATACCAAAACCATCAATTTCAAGAAAACTCTATACTTACCCCATTTGAGAAATCCATTTTACAAATATATCTTTGAGTTAGAAACAAGTTTCCCCATGCTAAGAATAAGTTATTAATCCTTAACCACCAATGTTTTAGAAAAAGGGACACTATTTACCCACTTAGGGTTTTTACTAACATGAGAGTTTCCCCCAAAACCTAAACTCCTAACATGAATAAACTAAGAAGATGATAAGGAACTAAAAAGGAAAAGAAATTAAGGTTTAGAATTAACCTCCTCAAGGGTCACACATGGATATCCCCGGAATTCTTCTCAAGAAACACTTTAGAACTTTAGTTAGGTGAAAAATGAGGTCCAATCCTGAAATGGGGAAATAAATCTAGGTCTGATTTAGCGATTTTTGTTTACACGGAACAAGAGTCTCCTATGCGATACCGCTTCGGCGAAAAGGAATTGCGCAGGCGCGGGTTCATTAACTCATATGAAAACTTGCCTAAGCAGGCATCACCTCATCGATGTAGACTCACTGAAGCAGCCCACCACACGCAGAGGCTGAACAACTTTTTTGACAATCCTTACTTTAGAGAGGTTCTTTTAAAAATCGTCTATAGGTCACCCTTACCGCAAGCCTTACGTGTAACAACTATCGGTGCGGACTTGTACGAGGGGTATTTTAGGAAAAAGAGAAGAGGAATCCTTAATGACCAAATGGATCATTACATATTATTATTATTAAGATGTTTCGGTTGAAGTTTAAAAATTGCGCCGTAAGAAATGACTATAATCATGAAAGCGTCTTCCTCTTACGAAGTCCTCGAAATGCTCCCAATCTATCAAATAGGCGACATGCATAAATAAACGATATCGTAGATACCCATATTGCTATATTTAAACTCGGGCGCCCTTAGTTCATTTTCAAGAGAGAAGGCCTAGAAAGTCAATCCATTAGCAGTTTCATTGGCACATTTGAACCCTAGCTTCTCCTTCAATCCAAAAGTCGTCAATCGTATGTGCAAATGTCTAGATTTTACCTTCTCAATAGAGGTGCAAGGCTGACTGAAGTATTGAAACAACCACAATATGTAAAGAAGAGAGCCAAGACAAGATCAAGTCATCCTAGATAAGAGAAGGTCATATCCTAATAAGTCGGGTTAGGACCGGTCGAATAAGTAGTAATTCATTTTTGTGTAGATAAAGAATGGCTACTTCCTCACAGATTTCAGACTTTAATACCAAAAAATATGCTTCTGAAATAGAATATTTTGCCCAAATATTTAATCCACAATTCAAACCCTAGCCCTAAGGATAACACTAGAATTTTATTTGGAAATCAGTTTACCCATAACCTAAATAATCTAAATCCAGAAAATTAGCAAAATCTATCCACAAATCAACTTCTAAATTGAAGAAATTCATAATCGTAACTTTCAGGCTAAAGCCCCTAATTTCCCACCCAAAATCATGGAGTAAATCGCTTATACAGTCTATCAAATGTCCTCTTCAGCTGTCAAATTGCCTTTTTCAATCTATGCTTCCTATTCGATGGACCGTAAAATTTTATGCGGTCCGTATAAATGCTCCACAGGATTTCCCTTGGCTAAATTAAACATTGTTACTGATTCACAGTAGGTTTCAAGGTCCATCAAATATTCTGCGAACTGTCTTCTTGCTCCATGAAATTTCCTCTGGTTGACAGGTACACTGTGACCAGTTTACAGTCCATTTAATGTCCCGTAGAATGTTCTGCGGTCCGTCTTTTGTCCCGTCAAGTTGCGTATTCAGTTACTTGTCATTTTTTCACTTCTTTTTGCAATATTTTCATGTAATTCTCCAACTTTCACCATACAGACACTAAATACCTGGAACATAACAAAAACCACATCAAAATGACACAAACTTGCTTGAAAACAAGTAAAACTCTCAGTTAAAAGTCAAAAATGTGCCGAAATTACGTGGCACATCAACACCCCCAACTTAAGTCTTTGCTTGTCCTCAAGAAAGTAACACAACACAAACGGCTCAACTAAAACTTAAATACAACAGAGTAACAATGTCTACAATGGTTTTGACTCCAAACTACAAGCATGCATGTTTCTCACAGCTAACCACATCATTTTCATGATCAAAGATACGACACATAACTCAAGAATGCTAAGAATCACAATGAAGCTTCAATCTATGACATCACATTATCGAAAAAATCAATGGACACACAAACGCCGCCTTGGATTGTCATTCCACATGTCACATTTTTAACCCTTATATCCTCACACAAACCAAAGAATGTCCCACACACATATGTATAAGAATATATGGGACAAAGATAAAGAAGAAGAGAAACATTCACACTCACAAAGAAGTTCATGTACTTCAACTTCGGACGGTTCGGTTGTGATCACACTAGGACTTTTTCTCAGCTTGTAATGTAGTCTTAGGGACGGGTAGGATAGATATTTGGCCATTAGTGACTCACCCTCCTTGAAATCTACATTTTTCTTTCCTTTATTTGCCTTTCTTTCTCCCTCTTTTTACTTCTTCAACTTCGATGTGGTGTAAAATACTACTAAGTATTAGCAATCTTTTTGTGCAATGATTTTCTGATTTTTTTCTTCTTTTTTTTTTTTTTTTTTTTTTTTAGAATTTACAGCAACCACATCGAATCCTATACTACATAACTCACACCACTCTTCTTTCACACATGTTTCACCCCTAACTTAGGCTTTTAGCCTCTTTTTCTCCTATAGTGTCAAGGAGGGAACGGGTGCAAAGATGGAATTATTTCAAACAAGGGTATGGGTTGATTAGCGGCTAGTTAAGGAAAAGTTCAAAGGCTCAAAGGGGAAGACTAGGGATTATATACATGAACGCGTAAGGCTTATAAGGCAAAGTGACTTCAAATTTAGACAAAGAAAGCCTGAGATCATCTCAATAATCAAACTATCCGTATAATTCAAGCATGACAAACCGCGCAAGTTCTAGATTGCAAATGCAGAGCATGAACACAAACTAACAACTCACATACACAACGGCATAAGAATCTCTTTTGCTAATGCAAATACAACCTCCTACCGATCATTCATCATCCATAATGCCCCAATAACCATGATGTCATAAAAAGAATCAATCACGTCAATCATTAGCAGTTCCTAAGTATGCATCAAGAAATTTGAGGGATTTACAAATTTCAACCAAATATACTAAACATGCCATAAGTTCAAAACCACTACCATATAAGTCATTACTACTCTACTCTATCTAAGCAACAACCTAAACACGCGCTCAACCGAAATAAAACCCTCGAAGTTAACTCGCAAAGAAAAGCCAAGGGGGTCCTACATATATATATATACGAATACAATAAGATCAAATATCCCACCCCCAATAAAAAATCATGCATTTTCCCAAGGCATGTAAATAAGTAAAACAGAGGGTTAAGACTACCTGAGGCAAGTCGAGCAGCGCGCCGCCATCCCCAAGATGCGATCACGAATCGACTGGGTGTTGATCAATCGTGGGGACCGTAGTACCAGTGGGTGGATCTATCTAGCTCTGGGAGAACGGGTCCTCCTCAAAGACAGTAGTAGTAGCCACCACGGATACCACAATGCCAGGGTACGATTCCGCCGAATGATGAGAGTGGTCGGATTGATTACCCCGTGAAAACGGATATGGTGAACGGAGTGTCCGGGGCCATTCTCGGACGCTTTCTTTTCCTTAATCCTTCTATCTTTTACTTTTCCCTTCTCTAGGTCTCTTTCCCCCCACGGCGGG
>NC_081350.1:64779167-64839424 GCF_029784015.1 Lycium ferocissimum
AGGCTTTGCGGGAAGTTTTTACGTATACACCTTAGTCATGTCTTGTCAGTTGTTATGTTGGTCTCGTGGGTCCATTGTACATATACATATGCATGATATTATGTTCATGATTGGCCTCTTTGGCCTTATTTTTTCATTCGAGACATAGATGATGCAAGATATAGTTTAGTTCCCTCGGCCCTAGTAAGGTGACGGGTGCCAATCACGCCTTACCTAGGCAGGGACGTGACAGAGCATCGCTCATCATTCAACAATGCAGACACAATTACTGGCAAAGTATTATTCGAACCAAGAAACTCATACCTCATATGCAAAAGAAGCTACTTAAGCTCAAGCTTAGGTGGCTCAACAACTGATGGCTTCGCTGGAAGAGTGGTCCTCTTCTCAAGATCAGGAGATAACTTCTCTGGTTGGTAAGAGTAAGAACCCAACCCACAAGAGAATTAACAGTCTTGACGTAATCTTTCATATCATCAGCATCAATGTTCACCAATATGGCTACTAGCGCTTCACCCAAACATTCCTCTTCCATTTTAAACTTGACTGCTTCATCAATCACATCAACAATCTATATCACTGAAATACTTTCGTAAGTACTCGGTAACTTCATCCCCTTACTAGCCTGGAAAGTTATTTCCTCATCATTGACTCGAAATTTGATTTTGTTCTTCTCAGAGTCCATAAGAGCTCTTCCCGTAGCAAGAAAAGGTCTCCCCAGAATAATTGGAACATCTTTGTGTAACGACCCTTCCGGTCGTTATGGAAAATTAGGACTCTGTTAGGAATTTCGAGGTCGGGGGTGCATTCGTGGGGCGTCTTTTTGTATGTGTCCATGTTTTGTGTTGTGTTTTTGAGGCCTTGGATGAAATGTGGGGTGATAGGGGGAAAAACTAGACAAATCGAGCTCACTGCCCAAGGTGAGCCACTGTAGCGGGCAATGTACGGCTATGACGGTATCGCTATAGCAGTAGATGGACCGCCATAGCAATCACAGCGATTTTGTGGTACCGCTGTCACTTGACTGCTATAGCGGTACCGCTGTAGCGGCGTGATGACCGATGTAGCGGTCGACGTAAAACAGTAGCTCGAATTTTATATACTCAGTTTTATTTTCTCTTTTCGCAAAATACTAACACACTTCCCAACAAGCACCTAGAGAGAATTTTCAAGCTAGGGCAAGATAACCTTGAGAGGTAAGTTCCATTGCTTTTTATTCTATCATTCCCTTCCCCTTCATTATGATAATCATCTTCATGGGTCTTTAATGGTGAAAGTGAGGTAGAAACCCTAGAATGTCAATAAACCTTCTAAACTTGCTGGGTTATTATTGCTTATTTATCATTTAAATGGATTGATTAGTTGTTGCTATTTGTCATAAAGTGAACATTTAGAATCATAAACTAAGTGATTTGAGACCTAGGGTTCTATAAAAAGGGTGTCTTTGTCATAGAAAACTGTTTGTAATGGGAATGTTGGATAGAATGTTGTATAAATTGATGGTAAATGAATACTAGGGGCCTTGATAGGTTGTTTATCACCTAGAAAATCATCCACCCTTTAGAATGGGGGAAGGGAATGGTATTCTTGATTTGGTGTTTGTGAATTGAGCAATGTGACTCATTGAGCCTTCTATGTTTAGACCGTGAACGTATTGAGGCTTTGAGGAAAGGAAAAGTTGTAGCTGAGTAACCTGCGTGTTCCGGCCTCTACTTTGAGGTAGGTTACGGTTTACTTAAGTTAGACTTTGGTTAGTTGATTGTATGTTTGGTGATCTCCTTAGAAGAAAGCATGTCTAGTTTTCATGCATGGTATTGTGTGGTTTGATTTCTACGTGAATGTGACTGATTGATTGTGTAGGCTCCGTGCCATTATTCCTGTGTGATTAAATCTACAGTGGATGTGTTGTGATGAGAAACTAATATAATCTTCTCAAGGGTATTGTGACATGAAATGATGAGTTGATTGTTGATATTGGAAAGGTAAGAATCACTGTTCTGTAAGAGGTGTGGAAGGCACTCATGTAACCTAGATTATGGGCTCGTGGTCCGAGGATCGTTCCGAAAACGAGGGGTACTGTGATATGTCCCGTGATCGAGGTTTGTTTCGAGGCGAAGGTTTGTGCTAGGGTTCGAGGAGTAGATCCGGAACGAGTGGTACATGGACACCATGGGTCCCCTGCAGGTCATTGCTACTGAGCTAAGACATCAGCTAGCATGTATGTATAGTGAGTGAGGTTATTGTGGTAAATTTATTTTCGTTGTTGATTTATGTGATTATGGTGCTTGACATCTTGGTGATTTGATTGTGATTGTTCTTAGTTGACTTGCTGTGATTTATTGATATTCATGACTGTTAACTGGCTTGTTTTATTCTATTGATTTTACGAAATATGCACGATACTAATCTTAGTCGGCCTATGACACCTACTGGTACATAGTGTTTGTACTGATACTACCTTGCTGCATTCTTCGAGTGCAGATTGTGATATAGAGACTGTTGCTCGTCCTCACATCTAGCTTGGAGGATATTTATTCACAGATTTTGGGTGAGATTCTTCCCATGCCAGACCGCCTGAAGATCATCTTGCTATGATGTCTTTTCGTACTCTAGACATTATGGACTACTTACCTGTTAGACTTCCGATACTTAGACATGTTTTTGGCTTAAAGTCCTATATGATGACTTTCGAATTTTGGGGATTGTAATAGTTAGAACTTCCGCACTTATTACCGCATTTATGGCATGATTTACTTTGTTCTTTTGTTGTTAAATGAGTAATAATTGTTTAGCTTGGTTAATATAAAACCAGATTGAATGGATAGGTGTCTTGTATGTTGGTTCGCCCACTAGGATTTAGATGGGTGCTTGTCATGGCGGGTTGGGTCGTCACAAAGTTGGTATCAGAGCTTTAGGTTCATCGATCTCATCGTACAAGGACATGTCTAGTAGAGTCTTGTAGATCGGTACGGAGACGTCTGTACTTATATTCAAAAGGCTGTCGGACACTAGGAAAACTTCCTTTCTTTCTTCTTTCGTGATACTTGATTCCAATTGGTATCTGACTATCCTTCATTCTCTCGCAGATGACGAGAACACGCGCGGCGGCGGCCTAAGGAGGTAGAGGTGGAGGGCGAGAGGGAGCTGGGGCGAGAGGGGGGCCCGGCCCGGGGGCGGCCTCTGGTGGTTGACCCGTGCCTCCGGTGATTCCTAATGAGGTAGCGGGAGATGCGGCCACACGCTGCCCGACCCGCGGCGGTACCGGTTCCACCGGGAGCCGCGGTGCGCTCGGGGGTATACCCGAGATGCTATGGCACGGAGTGCGCATTGGTTGCATGGGTTAGCACGGGCCGGAGCTATACCGGCGGGTCCGGCGGTGGTAGCGCGCGGGGCCGGCCCCCACCGAGATGCGGGACGAGCACGGACTCCGGGGGTTCGGCCATGCGGCGGCGGTGGCACCACGCTTGGATGAGATTCTGATTTTTGAAGCCTTCCCGAGGCCAGTTGCAGGGCCAGTGATGACTGATGAAGAACATGATTTATTTTAGAGGTTCACTAAAATGAAGCCTCCTGTGTTTTATGGTACTAAGTCGGAGGACGCATATGAGTTCATCATCGACTGTCATGAGAGGCTCCATAAGATGGAGGCTGTGGATAAGTACGGGGTAGAGTTTGTGACCTTCCAGTTCTTGGGTGATGTCAAGCTTTAGTGGACGGCTTATGTGGAGTGTAGGCCAGCTGGGTCTCCTCTGTTGACTTGGGTTCAGTTTTACTCTGTGTTTCTAGACAAGTACGTTTCACGTACTCTGAGGGACCGAAGGAAGGATGAGTTCGCTACTATTGGTCAGGGGAACTCGTCTGTTGCTGTGTATGAGTCCCGTTTCCACTCCCTTTCTAGTTATGCTCTTCAGTTGCTACCCACTAAAGGGGAAAAGATACGGCGGTTCGTGAAGGGGTTGAACACCGGACTGCAGTTATCAGCTCTTCAGCTTGTAGCCACTAGGGCTTTATTTCAGGAGATAGTGGAGCATGTCTGTATCGTTGAGGGGATTAAGCATGAGAGTTATACAAAGTAAGTTGAGAAGAAGGCCCGTAGGGTGGATGTTCGCAACTCCTCGAGGGGTCGAGTTTGCGAGGTATATTTAGGGCGCACAGTTCATCCGCGACGCGGTGTCGGTGGGGGCCCATTGGGGGAAAATTATCGGCCGCCGCCGGCATGGAGGCTACAACGCTCATCGCTCGTTCAACGGCCTACGCCGGACCGTGCTTGCTTGGAGTGTGGTGAGAGAGGGCATATTAAGAGGTATTGCCCCAGACTTAGACAGAGTGGGCAGGGAACTCAGTATCAGACTTCCCGAGCTCCATTTGCACCAGATCGAGGGGGTATGGATCGTGTACCGGTAGGGTAGGGCCGCCACACCACTGGTAGGGGTGGTGCCCAGCCTAACCGAGGTAGTCCTTAGGCTGGTAGAGGTAGACAGCAGCCCGGCAGGGGCGGGGCTCAGACTGGTAATGGTAATCGCGGTGGTTCGCAAGCGACAGGGGGATGCGGTCATTTGTATGCCTTCCCAGGTATACCCGAGGTTGAGGCCTCCGATGCAGTTATCACAGGTACTATCTCAGTTTATGACCGTATGGCTTCTGTTTTGTTTGATCCGGATTCTACTTTTTCCTATATATCTACCTATTTTGCTGTGGGTTTGGATATGATGTGTGATACTCTTGATACCCCTATTTTTGTGTCTACTCCTGTTGGGGATTAGGTGGTAGTAGATAGCGTCTACCCTTTGTGTGTAATTTCTTTTATGGGGTAGAGTACTTGGGCAGATTTGATGATCTTAGACATGGTAGACTTCGATGTTATTTTGGGTATGAGTTGGTTATCCTCGCATTATGCTATACTTGATTACTATTCTAAGACTGTTACACTAGCCATGCCCGGGGCACTTAGACTCGAGTGGAAGGGTAACCTTAGTCCCCTCCCTAAGAAATTAATATCATTTGTTCGTGCTAGGAAGCTAGTAGATAAAAGTTGTTTAGCTTATCTGGCACACATCCATGATACCAGTGCAGATACTTCATCCCTTGATTCAGTTCCAGTGGTACGGGAGTTTGCGGATGTGTTCCCCGCGGACTTACCTGGTATGCCACCGGATCGTGATATTGATTTCGGAATTGACTTAGACCTAAGGACTCGTCCTATCTCCATCACACCTTATAGGATGGCACCAGCAGAACTCAGAGAACTGAAAGAGCAGTTGCAAGATCTTCTGAGTAAGGGGTTTATTCGCCCGAGTGCCTCTCCGTAGGGTGCTCCTGTGTTGTTTGTTAAGAAGAAAGATGGGTCTATGCGTATGTGCATTGATTACCATCAGCTGAATAAGGTAACTGTCCGAAATAAGTATCCCATCCCCCGTATTGATGACTTGTTTGACCAATTACAGGGAGCTTCTATGTTCTCTAAAATCAATTTGAGATCAGGATACCATCAGTTGAAGATTCGGGCAGAGGATGTTCCTAAAATCGCTTTTCGGACCAGGTATGGGCACTATGAGTTCTTGGTTATGTCTTTTGGGCTTACAAACGCCCCAGCTGTGTTTATGGATTTGATGAACAGTGTGTTTAAGCCCTATTTAGACTTATTCGTAATAGTGTTCATTGATGATATCCTGGTGTACTCTAGGAGCAATGAAGAGCATGAGAAACATTTGATAAGTGCTCTTGGAGTATTGCGAGAGAAGGAATTGTATGCTCAATTCTCCAACTGTAAATTCTGGTTGTCTTCTGTGTCTTTCTTGGGGCATGTTATTTCGAAAGAGGGTATTATGGTCGATCCTCAAAAAATTTAGGCAATCAAGGAATGGGCTAGGCCCACATCAGTGATCGAGATCCGTAGTTTTGTAAGTCTGGCTAGCTACTATCGTTAGTTTGTGAAAGGGTTTGCCTCTATTGCTTCTTATATGACTCGTTTGACTCAGAAGGAGGTACCATTGCGATAGTCCGATGAGTGTGAGAAGAGCTTTCAAAAGCTCAAAACACTGTTGACCACATCACCGATTCTAGCATTGCCCGGGGAGGGCAAGGATTTTGTTGTCTACTGTGATGCTTCATGTTCTAGTTTGGGTGCTGTTTTGATGGAAAAGAAGGTGATTGCATATGCTTCTTAGCAGTTGAAGGGGCATGAGAAGAACTATCCCACTCATGATCTAGAGTTGGCAGCGGTGGCGTTGGCGTTGAAAATCTGGAGGCACTACTTGTATGGTGTCCATTGTTAGGTGTACACAGACCATCACAGTTTGCAGCATGTGTTCACTCAAAAAGATCTGAACTCTAGACAGTAGAGATGGATGGAGCTGCTGAAAGACTGTGACATCACCATTTTGTATCACCCTGGTAAGGCTAAGTTGGCTAGTATGGGAAGTTTGGCTCATTTGATCTCTTTTGAGCGTCCGTTGGCTAGAGAGGTGCAGACTACGCTAACAGTTTTATGAGACTGGATATTTCTAACACAAGCAAGGTGTTGGCTTGTGTTGAGGCTCGGTCATCATTTTTAGAGCATATTAAAGCCAAGCAGTTTGAAGATGCCAAGCTATGTAAAATGTGTGATAAGGTGTTACGTGGTGAGGCCAAAGAGGCCGTGATTGATGAGGAGGGTGTGCTGCGGATCAAAGGGCGAGTGTGTGTGCCACGTGTGGACGACTTGATCGAGTGTGTGAGCCACGTGTGGGCGACTTGATTAAGACCATTCTGACAGAGGCTCATAGTTTGAGGTATTCTGTCCATCTGGCACCACTAAGATGTATCGTGATACGAGGCAACATTACTGGTGGACTAGGATGAAGCGTGATATAGTAGAGTTGGTTGCTCAGTGTTTGAATTTCCAACAAGTTAAGTATGAACATCAGAAACCTGGGGGTACATTGCAGCGGATGCCCATTCCCGAGTGGAAGTGGGAAAGAATAGCCATGGATTTCGTGGTGGGTCTTAGAACGCTAGAAAGTTTGACTCTATCTGGGTTATTGTTGATAGGTTA
Source organism: Lycium ferocissimum (assembly GCF_029784015.1). Lineage (NCBI taxonomy): Eukaryota > Viridiplantae > Streptophyta > Magnoliopsida > Solanales > Solanaceae > Lycium > Lycium ferocissimum. Next base: position 64,786,198 of record NC_081350.1, read on the forward strand.
ACTAAGTACGCCCACTTTAATCAAATGAAGATAACTTGTATGACGCGAAAATATTGGCTAAGGTTTACATTCAGGAGGTGCTAAGACTCTACAGGATTCCTATCTCCATCGTGTCCGACAAAGGCACCACGTTCACATCCAGGTTTTGGGAGTGTTTGCATGAGGAGTTGGGTACGAGGTTAGATCTTAGCATAGCCTTCCATCCTTGGGCGACGGGCGTACGGCGGACTATTCAGGTTCTTAAGGATATGCTTCGTGCGTGTGTGATAGATTTCGGTGGGCATTGGGATCAATTCTTGCCCTTAGCCGAATTTCCTTACAATAATAGCTACACTCGAGTATTGATATGGCCTCATTTGAGGCATTGTATGGAAGGAGGTGTAGTTCTCTTATTAGATGGTTTGATGCATTCGAGGTGAGACCGTGGGGTACTGACCTTCTGAGAGAGTCTCTAGAGAATGTGATTCAAGCCAAGCTTTTGGCAGCGCAGAATAGACAAAAGGATCATGCGGACCGCAAGGTCCGAGATCTTGAGTTTGAAGAAGGAGAGAAAGTGTTGTTGAAGGTCTCACCCATGAAGGGTGTGATGAGGTTTGGGAAGAAGGGAAAGCTTAGCCCGAGGTTCATTGGTCCGTTTGAGATTCTCAAATGCGTGGGAAAGGTGGCTTACTGATACGCTCAAATTACACCTATTAATGGTATAACGCAGACGTTGTCAAATATAATAACCCAACAAGGTTGTTGTCGAATCCCACAGGGAATATGGTGTGAAAAGGTTACTAAAGTCGTAGAATGCTAAATTTAGGTCTAATGTCTTAATCTGATGATTTTGGTAAAAGTTGGTTTTATATGACTAATTGCTAACTACTTGCTTTGGTGGTAATTTATGGTAAAAGAGACTAAGGTTGTGTCCCCATTAGATAGAGTGTATGATCATGGGTATTGATCTTGATATACTTCTAATGGATCATTATATGAATGCACTTAATCTCTATATGAATCTCTACCATTTCCTAATAAATAAAGATTATCTCTTTCTATGATTTTCCCAAATATAAGAAAGTAACTATGAAGAATGATTAATCATGCCAAGTAAATTCTTCTTATTCCTAAGTGAATTTATTAAACAAAGTTTAAAGCTTTGAGTCCTTGTTATTTATTCTTACCAACCACGATTATTTTTCGAAATAAATCAAGGTTTATGGCTTTAATCAATGTTTGCAACCATTAATTATGAATGAAGAATAAATAAACCCTAATAATCCATTATGTGTATATCAATCACAAACCGAATTACAAGACACCATCAATTGGGTTCACAACCCTAGTAAGGGAAATTAGCTACTCATAGAAGAAGAAGAAGAAGAACAATAAGAAATAATGGAGATCATAATGCTTACAATCGATTGCTTGGAATTGAAGAGAAATTAATTGCAATTGTTTGTAATCCCCGAAAGACTACCAAAACTATGAGAAATTATTGCTAAGGAAATAAAAACTGAATTCTGCAGTACTGTGCTTTACAAGAAACCTAAATAAGGTATTTATAAGAGTCAAAGTCGTGCAAAATAAGATTGACAAAATTGCCCCCGACGGACCAATGTACGGACTGTACATTTTATACGGTTCATAGAATCAGTGAACAGTTCTCCGTAAAATCTTCTCCAGGGGCAGATATACGATCCACTTTTTACTGACCGTAAATATTATACGGTCCGTATAACCTGTCCGTATAACCATGTGTCTATGTTGAAGAAGTACCACGGCGATGGTTCCTATATCATCCGTTGGGATTCGATTTTATTGGATGAAAATCTGTCGTATGAGGAAGAGCCCATTGCCATCTTAGACAGGAATGTTCGCAAGTTGAGGTTCAAAGAAATAGCTTCTGTGAAAGTTCAATGGAAGAATCAATCAGTAGAAGAAGATACTTGGGAGACAGAGTCCGATATGCGTAGCAAATACCCTCAGCTTTTCGCCGAGTCAGGTAACTCCACCCTAGTTTTCTCACCCTTGTCTGTTCGGGGACGAACGATGTTTTAATTACTATCTGGTGTAATGACCCTTCCGGTCGTTATGGGAAATTAGGGCTCCGTTGGAATTTTTGAGGTCGCGGGTGGATTCGTGGGGCTTCTTTTTGTATGTGTGCATGTTTTGTGTTGTGTTTTTGAGGCCTTGGATGAAATGTAGGGTTATAGGGGGAAAAACTGGACAAATCGAGCTCACTGCCCAAGGTGAGCCGCTGTAGCGGGCAATGTATCGCTATGGCGGTACCGCTATGGCGGTACCGCTATAGCGGTAGATAGACCGCCATAGCGGTCACAGTGATTTTGTGGCGGGCCGCTATAGCGGTCTCACGTGCGGTAAAAGCATGATGGTCGACGTAAAACGATTCTCGAATTTTATATACTTAGTTTTATTTTCTCTTTTCACAAAACATCAACACACTTCCCAACAAGCACCTAGAGAGAATTTTCAAGCTAGGGTAAGATAACCTTGAGAGGTAAGTTCTATTGATTTTCATTCTATCATTCCCTTCCCTTTCATTATGATAATTATCTTCATGGGTCTTTAATAGTGAAAGTGAGGTAGAAACCCTAGAATGTCAATAAACCTTCTAAACTTGATGGGTTGGGGTTATTATTGCTTATTTATCATTTAAATGGATTGATTAGTTGCTATTTGTCATAAAGTGAACATTTAGAATCATAAACTAAGTGATTTGAGACCTAGGGTTCTATAAAAATGGTGTCTTTGCCATAGAAAACTGTTTGTAATGGGAATGTTGGATAGAATGTTGTATAAATTGATGGTAAATGAATACTAGGGGCCTTGACAGGTTGTTTATCATATAGAAAATCATCCACCCTTAGAATGGGGGAGGGGAAGGGTATTCTTACTTTGGTGTTTGTGAATTGAGCAATGTGACTCATTGAGCCTTCTATTTTTTGACCGTGAACGTATTGAAGCTTTGAGGAAAGGAAAGGTTGTAGCAGAGTAACCTGCGTGTTCCAGCTCTACTTTGAGGTAGGCTACGATTTACTTAAGTTAGACTTTGGTTAGTTGATTGTATGTTTAGTGATCTCCTTAGGAGAAAGCATGTCTAGTTTTCATGCATGGTATTGTGTGGTTTGATTTCTACGTGAATGTGACTGATTGATTGTGTAGGCTCCGTGCCATTAATCCTGTGTGATTAAATCTACAGTAGATGTGTTGTGATGTGAAGCTAATATAATCTTCTCAAGGGTATTGTGACATGAAATGATGAGTTGATTGTTGATATTGGAAAGGTAAGAAAACATTACCGTAAGAGGTATGGAAAGGCACTCATGTGACCTAGATTATGGGCTCGTGGTCCGAGGATCATTCCAGAACGAGTGGTACATGGACACCATGGGTCCCCTGCAGGTCATGGCTACTGAGCTAAGACATCAGCTAGCATGTATGTACAGTGGGTGAGGTTATTGTGGTAAATTTATCTCCGTTGTTGACTTACGTGATTGTGATGCTTGACATCTTGGTGATTTGATTGTGATTGTTCTTTTGTTGACTTGCTGTGATTTATTGATAGTCATGTTGTTATTTAGCTTGTTTTATTCTATTGATTTTACGAAATATGCATGATACTAATCTTAGTCGGCCTATGATATCTATCGGTACATAGTGTTGGTACTGATACTACCTTGCTGCAACTACCTTGCTGCATTCTTCGAGTGCAGATTGTGATATAGAGACCGTTGCTCATCCTCACATCTAGCGTGGAGGATATTTGTTGACAGATTTTGGGTGAGCATCTTCCCATGCCAGGCCGCCCAAAGATCTTCTTGCTATGATGTCTTTTCATACTCTGGACATTATGGATTACTTACTTGTTGGACTTCCGATTCTTAGACATGTTTTGGGCTTACAGTACTGTACCATGACTTTCGGATTTTGGGGATTGTAATAGTTAGAACTTCCGCACTTATTATAGCATTTATGGCATGATTTACTTTGTTCCTTTGTTGTTAAATGAGTATAATTGTTTAGCTTGGTTAATATAAAATCGGATTGAATGGATAGATGTCTTGTATGTTGGTTCACTCACTAGGATTTAGATGGGTGCCAGTCATGGCGGGTTGGATCGTGACACTTTGTCAACAGCACAATTTAGAATCACAAAAATTAGCCGGAAGAAGGAAATCACCCACTCGCACAAGATCATCATCCACCACCTCAACTGGCTTTTTGGTTAATCTGTCGGCAATCTACAGACACATACTAGTAGGCCTAGGCATACCCAATCCGGATTGCTTACAGATAGCAAGCGGCATCAAGTTGATACTAGCCACATTATCACAGAGACCCTTGCAAAATCAGGATAGCCAATAGTGCATGGAATAGTAAAGGCCCCTGGATCTTCTTTCTTCTGAACTTTGGTAGTGGAGATAATAGAACTTACACGATGGGTCATGCTTTACTGTCCTCTTCTTCGTTAATAAATCCTTCAGATATTTTGCAAATCCTGGCATCTCCTGGAAAGCATCCAGAAGCGGAATGTTCAACGATAACTACTTCAACTGATCTTAGAACCGCTGACACTTAGCATCTTCTGTCTTCCTCACCAACCTCTGAGGAAAGGAAGGTGTAGATTTACATAATTGGGTTAAAGGGAGAAGAGCCCCCTTAACTGTTGCTTTGCTGGTGTCACTACTACCTTCATGCTCTTTCGAACTTTCCGGAAAATCTCAACCTGCTTCACAATAGGAACTTTTGTCTGGACCTTTTCAACATAGTTGGCACATCAGATTGTGCCTCTTCTTCTTCAGCAACTGGCTCGATATCAATCACCTTTTTTTGCACTTTGAAGTAGTTTCCCACTCCGAGTGCTAATAGCAAAGATACCTCTTAAAATAACTACCTCCACCACTCTTCGTATTTGGAATAGTGTCCCTAGGAAGTCCTCCTTTTTGTGGAGGATGTTGTTCTCTGGAAATTTCTCGCACCTGCGACTCGAGCTTCTGAATGGAAGCTGTGTGAGATCCCACGGTTTCAGCCAACCCTTTCAAAATTTTATCGGACTTTTTTTGGTTGGCTAGCACCTTTTCAAACATGTTTTGCAACCTAGAACTTCCTTGCTCATTCGATTGACCCTTTGGTGGAATATAGGGATTAGAACTCCTACTTCCAAAATTATTATTGTTGTTGTAGTTCCCTTGGTTCGAGCCATCATAGTTGTTGCTGTAATTACCTTGTCTTTGTTGAGGTCTCCATTGACTCTGATTCTGATTCTGATAACCTCCTTGGTAGTTCTGCTTTTGGTAACCCCCTTGAGAGTTATTAACATAACTAGCATCTTCATACTGCATAAGAGGTCCCTCTTGATACGAACCCTCTTGAACTTTGTACATCCCCTTGGGCATTCCCTGCACCTCTTTAACAACATTCACTTTCTTCGCCTCTCTGTCATCAAATCTCTTTGTCAGTAAAGAAATATTGGTTGCAAGCTGAGCTAGAGTTTGCTGAGTCTCTTGATTTTCTTTCACCATACTATGAATCATTGGAGCTCCATAGGATACACTATCAGTACCACCCTAATGCCATGCTTGATTGTGAGTAGTAAGCTTTATCAAGCAACTGCGTGATTCGGGCATATGTCTTGTCCATGAAACACCCACTAGCTGCATTATTCACCATTGCTTGTGTCAATGGATCCAACCCTCTATAGAAGTTCTCCATAAATATATGCACTGGAAAACCATGATTTGGAGACTTTTGCAAATACTCCTTGAATCTCTCCCAAGCTTCATATAGTTTCTCCCCCGAAAGATGTTCGAAATCCTAGATCTTATCAAGAATTTCAGCTTTCTTGCTCGACGGAAACCACTTCTTGAGAAAAATAGCAACCAGCTCTTCCTGCGTATGAATAGTGTTGTGGGGCAGCTTCTCAAACCAAACTCTTGCTTCGCCGACTAAAGAATATTTGAAAACTCTTAGCCGAATAGCATCATTAGGAACAGCATTCTTCATGTGTTGTGCACACACACCCACAAAATGCTTCAAGCGTTGATGAGGGCCATCATCGGTAGAGTTACAAAATATCCCTCAAGTTTGAGCAGTTGGTAGCTAGTGGAATCAATCTTGCAATTTGCGGCATTCACCCAAGGTGGAACAATAGCAGATGTATATTCCACCTCGTCTAACATATCCGCAAAGACATTCTCAACCTCCACTGGTGGGTCTGCTGCTTGCACACATCTATTACCGGCTGTTCCACATCCTATGTTATTCATGATCACTTGGTTTACAGAAACCAGCAAACAAGGTGTGGTGGAATAGAAAAAGACTTTAAGTAAAGCACAAACTATTTAATAATTTCAAAACCGTATTCCCCGGCAACAGCGCCAAAATTCGATACGCACAAATTACACTTAACGAATGGCGTAAAGCGGAAGATGTCAAATATAGTAACCCAACTAGGTTGGGGTCGAATCCCACAAGGAATAGGGTGTGAAAAGGTTACTAAAGTAGTTGAGCACTTTCTTGCGGTCTAGTTTCGTATTCTATTTTGTAAAAGATTTTTTGTTTATTAACTAAATTGCTTTGATTATAATAAATATTATTAAAGAAACCAAGGTTGCGTCCCCCCTTTAGATGAAGTGTATGCGATGGGTATTGCTCTTGATATACTTCTAGTGGATTGTTGTACGAATGCACTTAACCTCTACTTAAATCCCTAATATTTCCTAATAGTTAAAGACTATCTCTCTTTATGATTTTCCCAAATATAAAAGAGTATCTATAAAAAACGGTTAATTTGTGTCAAATAAATTCCTCTTATTCCTAAGTGAATCTATTAAACGAGGGTTAATGCCCCCAGTTCTTGTTACTTGTTCTTATTAAACCCTAACCTATTTTCCCAAATAAATCAAGGTTTATGGCTTAAGTTAATGTTTGCAACCATCAACTAACAATGGAGAATAAAGAATAAGTAAACCCTAACAACCCATTATGCATATATCAATCCCAATTCCCAATCACATAACACCCATCATTGGGTTCACAACCTTAGTAATGAATTTAGCTACTCATATTGAAGAACGAAGAACATAATATAAAAGAATTCATAATGCTTACTATTGATTAGAATAAGAATAAAGTAATTGCAATTGTCTTGTCTTGTTCTCCAAAAAGCTCCAAAAACAATAGAGTATTAAATGCTAAGAGAATAGTAATGTTATCTGACCAAGAATACTCTAAACAAACCCTACAATAAGTATTTATAATGGTACAAGTTGTGAGAATTAAGATGGCAAAACTGCCCCCGTCGGCACTATTATACGAACTGTCAAAAGCTATACGGTCCGTCAAATGTCCTATTCAGCCATCAAACTGCCTTCTTCAATCCTTCTATGCTTCCTATTTGACGGACCGTAAATTGTTATACAGTCCGTATAAATGCTTCGCAGGATTTCCCTTGGCTGAATTAAAAAGCGTGTCGATTGACGAGGGTTTCACGGTCCGTCAAATATTCTGCAGACCGTCTTTTTTCTCTATGAAATTTCCTCTGGTTGATAGGTACATTGTGACCCGTTTTGTCACACCCCGACAAGGGGCATGATGGGAACCCGACCCTAACAGTCGAGTACCACCTGATGTGACATAATATAACCTTAATACAACATTCCTAATCGTAATCATTAGCATGGACATATAAGAGCACCGGTACACAGAAAGGCCCAACACAAGGATAACATAACCTCTTTGTGAACGACTGTATACATAAGCTGGCCGACAAGGCCGCAACATGAACATCATAAAATATCATATAGCCGCCCAGGCTATAACATGTGTATCATAAGTATAATGAAAACATGCATGACTCTGACACCCACTACACTGTCTATGAGCCTCTAAGAGTACGTACATCTGTCGTATACATAACATGTAGACTCGATATATACCCAACTAGCAAGCCCGGCATAGTGGTACTTGCTGACGTCCCGCTGAAGCTGGCGATCCTACTGAGAAGGTCCTTCTGCTCGCTCGTCGGGACACGCGCACGATATAGCCGCCCCGGGGAAGTGGGATGGTCAGTACAAATAAAAGTACTGAGTATGTAAGGGAGGGAAGTAATGACATCAATAAAATATAAATGTAAACATGGGAGAATAGTGAGAACTGGTAACCTGTGACATCTGAAACTATACAATATTCCATGCATGAGAAGATCATTTTTCATATGCAAGTAAATATACATAATATATATATATATAGTACCCGGCCCTAGTGGGACTCGGTGTGAAGCGTACCCAGCTCTTTCGGGACTTGGTGTGAAACGTACCCGGCCTTTTTAGGACTCGGTGCGAATACCCAACTGATCAGTGGTTGCACACCCACGTGCCATACCCAGCCGACTATAGCGTTGCTCGGTGTTAGTAAAATAGTGCATATATATATATATATATATATATATATATATATATATATATATATATATAAATGCATGAGGGGTCAAAGAAGTGACATTGGGCCTTTTGGAGTTACGTAAGGTCGTTATACCTCTGAATATATTATGGGACACATAACGAGGAAAAGGAGTGACTCAAATGATAATACTCACATTAACATCATAAGGATCTTTCATAAAGTATATGGACGGTTTGATACGAGTCAATGAACGACTTTGCTGGGGAAGTTTACTTAATTTCGTAAAATATCGAAAATTCTGTAAAAATAGAGATTTTAGGAAAAATATGCATCTTTCATAAAATATATGTAATTATCATAAAATATATGTATTTCTCATAAAATACGTATTTTTCGTAAAATATATATATTTCGTAAAATGTAGAAAATCCGAAATAGACTCGAATGGATTGATAATGCACGCTAGGGCTTCTATTGATTTGTGCCAAGGAAAGCGATAGCGAAAACCTTACATACCTGCACTGCCAAGTTGTTATTCAAACGAGTTCTGTATTCTGATGCTCACCCTTTCACCCAAACCTATATGAGGGCATACAAATCCTAGGTTAGTCCTTATTTTTCTTGCATGCCAACACTTAGGTGCTAATTCCTGAATCAATCCGAAGTTGCGAAAATTCGGGCAGCATTTCCTCTGTTTATACTCCGATCCCAGGACTATAACAACAACAACCCAACACCAACAATAAACATCCAACTCCATATTTGTGCTAACACCTCAACAATATTCATAATAATCCATCAACAATACCCATTATAGGACTGTATCATATTTTCATCAATTCGACTTAATACAAGTTAAATCTAGCGAGATTTACTGTGGACCTTTCCAAATTACGAGTAGATAGGGAGGATTTTACCTTGGTTCAGCCTTGCATGCGTGATATGGCACTTGAGTTGACATTTCCCCCTTACTTGTGATGAAACAATCCACGGAAATCGCAAGATATCAAGCAAGACGTACTTCTCGAGCATTAATTTGGTGTTGGAATTAACTAAATTTGGCTAAGTGTTGGTGGATTGCATTTAGAGAAGTGTGTGGAGGTTCTAGGATCTTTCTAGAGGGTTGTGGAGTTAAGGAAAATGAATAAAATGAAGTGTAGAGGTCTTTTATAGGTGTCAAGCTCGAGTTGGGCCGGGTCACCACATAAGGGGGTTTTTAAGTGGGCTTCTCGAATTTTTTCGCACAGGTTTGCATGCTTCTGACAGTCCGTTTTAAAATGCCCATAACTCCCTACTCCGATGTCGTATCAATGAACGGTTTGTTGCGTTGGAACTAGACTCGATGAACTTCAATTTGGATAGTTTGTTCACTCCATAACTCTTCATATGCTAGGAGATCTAACTCGCTCAAGTTGGACTAAAAATCTTGTTTGAAATTTGCCCAGGTTTTCCCAAAGCTTTGACAACTTACTTTCTCCAACCCGCTTGACAGCGGAACCTTTAGGTATTCTCTTATTAATTGTTAGAAGTCTTTTTTAGCCTTATAAGAGTTCCATGGTCTCTCCGGGCTCACGTTCGTTTAGTAATGGTATTAAGGATATGAAATTCTTCCAAGGTGTAACACCCATTTGTCATGACTTATATCCCACGTATGTTCACGACATTAACATCCCGTGTATGCTCACGATGTTAACCCTCCATAAGCTCCTTCTTCGAAAATATGCCATAAGTACAGAACGTCCTTAGCTCCTGAGAGGGCGAGGTGTAACAAATTTACGGTTCATTTGACGTCCCGTAGAATATTCTGAGGTCCGTCTTTTGTCCCGTCAAGTTGCTTGTTCAGTTACTTGCCATTTTTCACTTCTTTTTGCAATATTTTCATGTAATTCTTCAACTTTCGCCATACAGACACTAAATAACTAGAACATAACAAAAACCACATCAAAACGACACAAACTTGCTTGAAAACAAGTAAAACTCTCCGTTAAAAGCATCAAATGTGCCGAAATTACGCGGCACGTCACTTAGTAGCCCATGATGTATATAAATATGATTGAAAACGTGATTCTTGATTGTATTATAACCTGAAGATAAATATATAGTATAACTTGTATGAAAATATGGAAGCATGTGGAAGTTCATGAAAATAAACATAAAAGTTCATATCTTGCATTTAAGAACTCATGTAATGCAAAGTATGGGTTTTCATGTATTACAGACAGATTATTAATAACCAAAATGGACTATTAAGAACACAATAACGAAATAGTAATACAACATGGTATATCATGGTATATGTACTTAGGGTTATCATGAACATGGTTGGAACCCTAGTTGTGGTGAAATTTCGTATAATCATGGAAGAACGTGGCGTGGGGAAGAAAAATGATGTTCCCACACGTATATAGAAACCCTACATACTTGCTAATGCTCCAAAACTTATAACTAATGGTCTAAACTTGAGAAGAATCCCAAAAGCTTTAATCTTGAATCCTTGTGATGGGTTTTCTTGAAAACCCTAGGTTTAGAACAATGATTTCCTATTTAATACTCAAGAATATATGTTGGAATTCACTTGGGATGCTTAGAATAGACTTACCTTGATGTATTCTAATGGTGGGAGGAGAAGAACTTCGTGCTAGGGCTTGAGAGTATAAAAAGTGGGATTAAAAACTAAAGTCCCGAATATATACTATGGAAAAGGCTCAAATATGCCATCGAACTATCGGAAATGGCTAATTTATGCCACTCGTCAATAGTTTAGCTCATTTATGCCATCGAACTATCGGAAATGGCTCATTTATGCCACTCATCAATAGGTTGGCTCATTTATGCCACTCATCAATAGTTTGGCTCATTTAAGCCATTGTCCGTTACCAAAATGACTCATCCATACCATTTTTCATTAATGCCGATTTTACAATACCAGATATGACATGTGGCCTCCAACTAGATTATGGTTATGGGTGGGTAGGGTGTATGAGTCGGAGTTTTTATTAATTTAGTTTTTAAAATTGGATTGGTTTAATTAAATGATGTATTCCTCTAATTGGAGGCCACGTATCATATTTGATATTATAAAACCGGCGTTAATGAAAAATGGCATCGATGAGTTATTTTAGTAACGGGCAATGGCAAAAATGAGCCAAATTATTGATAAGTGGCATAAATGAACCATTTCTGATAGTTCGATGTCATAAATGAGCCAACCTATTGATGAGTGGCATAAATGAGCCATTTTCGATGGTTCGATTGCATATTTGAGCCTTTTCCGTTTATATTATTTGCTGAAGCGGGGAAAGTACGGGCACAATGTACGGCTCGTACAATAATGTATGTCCCGTGCATTGTGGTCGTACCTCATGTGTCAATTTCTAGAAGCTACGATTTTTAATATGTGAGGTACGTGATGAAAAGTACGGCCAGTATAAATTGTACGCCTTAAAAGTAAGGCTCATACCTAGAAGTACGGCCTGTATAACTTGCCCATACCTGGAATGTCAAATTCCAATGACTTTTGATTTTTCTTTGTGAGATACGTCCACGAAGTACGGTAAATGTACGGCCCGTACATTTTGACGTAAACGCACTTCTACCGTTCCAGGCAAATTTCCAATTCCAACACTTGTCGTCTTGGTTTCTAAGTCCCCGAATCATGAACGTAGTTTAGTTTAAGGCACGAGGTGTTACAAATTCATCATTTGCGAAAGCTAGAATGTTGTAATCATAAACATTTATCATTCCCTCTTCAATCTTGAACTCGAGAGTGACAAAGTGTACGACATTTATATTTATGATAGTTAGGACCCCTTTTGCACCAACCCACTCGCAGCCACCTGGGTAGGGTCTAGTACCTCTACAATAATTGAGAACATCATCGTCCCATATATAATCAGCAGGCCTTTGCTTCAATGGCATAGCACCCGGCTGTGTACTATTATCTGTCAACTGTTTGTACTGCTTGCTAATGTTATTGTAGAAATTGAGGTCCAAGATTATATCAGTGGCATCATAGTGCTCACAGAAACTGATGTGCCTCAACCGCATTAGCAGCATGATTTCATCTACATACTATATTAAAAATATCAAAATAGTCAGTCACTTGTTGCAATAGCTATATAACAAGTTGCAACAAATAGATAACTTGTTCCAACAAATGGTAAACTTGTTGTGACGGGATATTTAACTTGTTGCAAGTAATTCAACAAAAAAGGACTTGTTGCAACAGCTATAATACTTGCTGCAACTAATTCAATAAAAAACAGGACTTGTTGCAACAGCTATATAACTTGTTGCAACAAATAGATTTGCAACAACTGGTAAACTTGTTGCAACAAGATATTTAACTTGCTGCAACTAATTCAACAAAAAAGGACTTGTTGCAACAGCTATAATACTTGATGCAACTAATTCAAGAAAAAAACAGGACTTGTTGCAACAACTATATAACTTGCTGCAAATAATTCTACAACAAATAGAACTTGTTGCAACAAATTCATGAATTAGATATATAAGTGTTGTTGAAACTTACACTGTCCAGCCACCACTCGTTCATGGTTGTCATAATCTCAAAGTCTGCAACAGCAAATTCATGCATTGAATACATCAAACTCTTACTATTTTTGGCATTGAGCAGTTTTTTCAAGCTTTTTTTTTTTTTGGGCATTTGCAGGCTTGTAGATATCTATCTTTTTTAGCACTTTTGGACCAACATCAGCAAGAGGAAAACCAATTGAGAGGAAAATCAATTGAATTCTGTGGAGTAGCAGATTTCCTTGATCTACTATTAGCAAGTACCTTGGAAATTGCTTTGCCCTCTTCCGGATCCCAGTAGGAGTGTAGGGTGAGGAAAGCTTCTTTAATGGATTGACACCCCCCTTGGATATCAAACTTTGGATAGCAGAGTTTGTGTATTTTTGAGCCTATGTCAACTCCTCAACCTTGTTTATCAAATCATCCATTCTCTTCTTACAAAAGGTGTACTCACAAGCACAGGAAGGCACTTTCGAGGCACCGGCACCAAAAGAGGTATATCCACCATTATCAACATCACCAAATCCACCACCACCAGAACTGTGATGACCACCATCACCAACATCACCAAATCCACCACCACCAAAGATCAACACCAACACCACCAACACTAGTTGATTCCCTTGTGATGGTTGTCACTACAACCAATTCCATTTCAACCTCTCAATTAATCTGTCCGGCACAGATTCTATGGGCACAAAGGAAACAAGGCATGGCATCTCCAACTCTCGTATTGTCGGGACAAGCCACGGGTGCACAACGTACAACAACAAAGTAGATATATTAAAATGATCCTAAATCATGAAATGCAACACCTATTTAAAAACTAGTTACAAGTTATTGTAACAGATTCAGAAGTTATCAAAGTAGCAAATAAATTTATCTATTGCAACAAGTATCATACTTGTTGGACATTGTCCAACAGTCATCTAGGTTGTTGCAACAGATTTGTGACTTGTTTAACATTGTCCACCAGATGACTAGGTTGTTGCAATAGGTGTCATAGTTGTTGGACATTGTCCAACAGATGACTAAGTTGTTGCAACAGATTCAGAAAGTTGTTGCAAAATATTAAAAAATTGTTGCAGCAGATTAAAAAACTGATGTAAAATATTCAGGGCTATAGAAATTACGTTTATTCTATATAAATGTGTTATAAGGCTTACCTCGTCCTTAAGGGGGTTAAAAGATCCAACACTCAATTTGGTGTTGTTCTTGGCAGTCAACCATCTAAGCATCCTTGGAAAAGAAACTTCTGAAAAGTAGTCATTCACTTGATGCCGGAGGTGAGGAATGGCTTCAAATGCCCAAGCCTAGAAAAAAAGATGCCAGCAAAAATCAGAATAATGATTGAAATACAAAAAAAATAAACATTGCAGATGGTTTACCATGAAAGCCCAAGGGAAGCCATATAGGTTGACCGTCTTCACTGTCGGGTTCAAATCTCTCAATAAATATTCAACAGTCAACTTAAAGCTTTCTCGGCCCCATCCGTGGTTGTTGAATGCCTCATAGTCCTCCGCAAGTTCAACCAAACCAATTGGTATGTTAATGTTTGTGTCTTTTGCCCAAAGAACACTATGCACAAACAAAACTAAGCACATGACTCTATCACGACCCAACCGGAGGACCATGACGGGCACCCGGAGCTAACTTACCGAGCACCTCATGACATACATTTCATAATCATAACCAAGTGGGCCACAAAGCTAACTCATAATTATCATAATCTGTAAGAGACACGAGTCCAAGAGATATATTCACGTATATATATTCGCCATCAAACTATGCCCATATATACACGCCGACAAGGCTACCCAAAATGATATAACAAAATGTGAACTGAAAAGGTCATAGAACTTCTAACTATACACATTTGTATATGAGCCTCTACATGGAATGCATAACATCATAAGGACGGAACAGGACCCCGCCATGCCAATATACATATACAGAAAAGAGTAGTACCAGCTGAACCACCGCTCCAGAACAAATGGAGCGCTCATGTACAATTTCTGATGAAGCAGCCTAGGGGTCTGGTCCGTCTCCCTGTCTACCTGCGGGCATGAACGCAGCGTCCACTAACAAAAAGATGTCAGTACGAATAATATACCGAGTATGTAAGGCATGAGTAACAACATAATGAAAGTATGAAGATAACATAAGATAAAGGAGATCAACCTGTACCTCTGAATGCCCTTAAGGCGAACGTCATGCATGCTTGGATTTTAAAAAAAGAACATTTTCATTCATACATATACATAATACCGTACCCGGCCATAAGGCTCGGTGTCATCCGTATCATCCCGCGTCCGGGGTAACATCATAATACGCCTACTGCAGTGGTGTGCACAATAGGTGTCGTACTCGGCCGACTATAGCACGGCTCGGTGCGAGGAAATAGCTAAATATATATAAAGCATGCATGAGAGTATAAAGAAACGTTACAACTCTATTGGAGTGACATAAGGTTGATAAACCTCCGATTACCATTATGGAACTATCACCATGAACATATCTCACCTTGAAGGAGCAATATTCATAAGATGAGATCAACAAAGAATGAACAAGATCAATACCCATATGATAAAGATCAATAATCATGAGACAAATGTTAACAATATCATAAGAACATCAAGAACTTTACGCTTCTACTATTTCTAGGAATAGGGACATTATGGATATCGTTTATGTGGATTTATATCAATAAGATCATGCCATAAGAGAGAAAGGGACAGCCTGAACATACCTTATCACCTCCTTAACTATTTAACGCTTATCCTCCCAAGCTTGTAAATCTACATTTAAGATGATTCATACTAGAGTTAAGCCTTGAAAACTCTCATAAGGTCAAACTAGAGTAATTAGTGAGCTAGCGAAAATTGGGCAGCACTTCCTCTATTTCATCTACTTCCACCAAATTCTAAAACAACATAACAACACCAACAATACTATAGTAAAGAAAATATATTCAAATTCAACTTAAATCAATCCACAATCCCCTTTCAAAATCAACCTATAGCCATCAACTTCAACTTTATACCTTGTGACTTCTCTACTATGATTCCTTTTTTTTTTTTTAAGACTTGCTAAACCTTCAAGTCAACTCAATCATAAGAAATAAGATGAAGAACATACCTTATACTAGAAGAACTTCACCTCACTCAACTTCTTCCAAGACCAAATTCATCACAACATTAAGTAGAAGCAAGGATAATCATTTTCCATGAATTAGCTTGGGGTTTTGGAGTTTGATCTTCTCTTATGATGGTGTGGGATGTTTTGGAATGATGGAGAACCTTCAAGAACACTCTTATAATGTGGATAGATAAGTGTGGAAAGTATATATATGAAATGGAACCTTTTTGGGGCTTAAATCGCCCCCACCGCTTCATGTTGCGGTGGAGATGCGGTCGAACAGGTGTGGACTTGCGGCCGCATACTCCCACCACAACATGGGGTGGTGTTGGGAAGTAAGGTCCCTAAAAAATGAGAGTTTTCGACCAGTATGCTGCGTAGCAAACCCACTATGTGGCCGCAAACTGCCTACAAACTCCACATTTTGCGAAAATGTGTTCTTTTCGATTCATTTGACCTCCAATCCTTATAATAACTTCTTAAAACTTATGCAACCTCTCATAAACCATCTAAGAAGCCTTATAACTCCCTCTCAAGCTAATGCTAAACAATGTATAGCACAAATGATGCAAAATTTTCCAAAAACATGACACCAATTCTAACCTTCAACGAACTTGGTTCCGCCGATTCATTTAACTCTGAAACCATAATATACATACTTAAAATTGTTAGATATATTCCTTAACTTCGTAAGGCTTCATTTCCACTTTGGCCTTACGTTAGTTTACTTATACCGCAAACGACGCGAAGTTTTCTAAAGTGTAACAGACTCCTTGTGCTTTTTTGACAAATTTTTGGACTGCAAATCTGCATGCAACTTCTCCCCCTTTGTAGATCTTTCCAACTAAATCCACAAAATCAACATCATTCTTACCTTTTCCACCATTTGCTTTCTTGGCTACCTTGGTTGTCCGCGCTGGCTTTGCTAATGTAACAATAGGAAGCTCACAAGGATGACATCTCAGGCCGGTAACTATGGCAAACTCCTTCATGCCAGAGCAAACCGGCATACCACATAAATTTATCCAAACCTCATCCTTTGCTTCACAAAGGATCCTACGTTTCAGAAGCCCATACATCATTGTCATTTGAAACCTTGCACTAATAATCTCTTCAGGCAAATCTAAATACTACCCAAAATAGTTATTCATGAAGAAATCCTCCAACCCCTGCTTTTTAAGTATGACCCTAAACTCATTGAAGCTCCTGCCCATGCCTGATTTGACCGCAATATCACCAGTCAAATCATTGTGTACATCCATCGGCATTCTCACACCGTACTTGTCAATACTAAAAGTTTTGACGACATCGTAGGTGGAAGGTCTGTTAGGATCTGTGCCAATACTACAACACTCAACAATATTGGCATTCACATTATGTCATTTTTTTTTCTTACTTCACGTACGGTCGTCGACCTTTCATCTATATTTTCTTCTTCATCTTCATCTTCTTCATTATCCTTTTCATTTTATTTTGCTTCTTAATTATTCTTTTCATCTTCTTTATCTACTTCATTTCCATCATAACTTTCTTCATCTTCTTGATCTTCTTCACTTTCTTGATTTTTAGCTCCTACTTATTGGCTATCTTCAAGTTGTCCATCATGGCCATCTCCGAAAACTTCTACTTGAGAGGTTTCCTTAGACCCTGAGCCCTCCTCTCTATCTGAAGATTGTTTATCAGTTTGACTATGACTTGGATCTACATTTGCTGATTCAGAAATAACATGTTCAACAAGCTCTTCTAATGGTGTTTGCCCCTTGGGTCTTTTACTATCTCTTGATGCCTCAGTTGATTTCTCTCCTTTTCTTTTGTTTGGAGCCATTTTATGTACACACAGGAGATAAACAAAAACAGTTTCAAATGATTGATGCATCATTCAAAGTAAACAGGGAAAAAGAACTGTAGTAGTTGATCAAACAAATACAACAGGTAATAAATTTTTCCAACAGCTTCATAATCTGTTGCAACAACTGATAAAGTTGTTGCAACAGGTGTATAAGTTGTTGCAAAGAGATTCTTCACCCGTTGGAAAAATCAAAACAGTGCAACAACTTCCTCAGGTAAAAAGAATTGCAGTTGACCCAACAAATACAACAAGTAATGAATTTTTCCAATAGGTTAGTAATATGTTGCAACAATCGATGAAGTCATTAGTGCATTTCTTTCACCGTTGAACAAAATCAAAACAAAACATATTACTTAAGAATCTATTTTGATTTTTTCCAACTGACTTGTGAATGCAGCAACAAGCTGTTTCGATTCTTTGCAAGAAGCTCAAAGAATTGTTTTGATTTTTACCAACAGATGATGAACCTGTTGCAACAATTGATGAAGCTGTTGGATAAAATCAAAACAAAGTGGATAAAATCAAAACAAAGGCAAGACCTTTTTTCATAAACCTTAGAAGGACAACAAGAACAACAAGAAGAAGAAAAACATCTATTTCACTACCAATGTACGATATTTACAAACACACAACCATCACAAGTTAAACAAAATACACAAATAAGGGTTTTTTAAGCATGCAACCTAAACAAATGTTTATTTTTGTCAAACAAGTGCTGAAGCTGTTGCAACAACCACTGCAACTGTTGGGAAAAATCAAAAAGAATGCAAGACCTATTTTCTTAGAGGAGAACAAGAAAAAATACCAGCAAAAACCATAATTTCACAACCACTCACACTATTTACAAACACACAATAACAACAAGTGAAACAAATATCCAAAATAAGGGTTTTTAAGTATGGAAGAACAAAATAAACAACATTGAAAATGAACCCAACAACAACAAGAAAAACATCTATTTCACTACCAATGTACGATATTTACAAACACACGACCATCACAAGTTAAACAAAATACACAAATAAGGGTTCTTTAAGCATGCAACCTAAACAAATGTTTGTGTTTGTCAAACAAGTGCTAAAGCTGTTGCAACAACCACTGCAGCTGTTGGAAAAAATCAAAAAGAGTGCAAGACCTATTTTCTGTAATCCTGGAGGAGAACAAAAACAAAAACACCAGTAAAAACCATAATTTCACAACCACTCACACTATTTACAAACACACAACAACAACAAGTGAAACAAATATCCAAAATAAGGGTTTTTTTAAGTATGGAAGAACAAAATAAACAACATTGAAGATGAACCCATGTTCTTCTTCTTCTTCTTCTTTAACCAAAATCACACTGAGAAGTTGCAGAAGCAGTGAGGAGAGATAAGGGCGACATAAATGCAGAAGACTTCTTCGAGCAGCAAAGAACAAAAATGGCGAAACAAGAGAGGGAAAGAGGAGTTGTGCAATTTTGATGAAGAACTGATGAGAGGAGAGGAGACAGTTCAATTTTGATTTTTGAAAAGAAGTGGGGTCGTGGGGTTTGCTGTATAATGTGGGTGGTTGTATAATGTGGGTCTTTTGTATTTTGTAAAAGTTTAAGAGGTTTTAAAAATTACATTTCAGACTCCATTTAACTTAATCAAAATTTTAAGTGAGTTTTGACCTTGGCTAGTCAAACTTGTCACCTTTTCTAATTTAGAGACTTGTTTGGTACCTTTAGTTAAATCTTCTCTGAAACGTGGCATAGGCGAGGAATAAGTAGTTGGATAATTAATTTGATGGGCATGAAAGTACATGGGTAGCCCGGGGTAGTTAGTTCTGTTTTGATTATGTGCTTTTTTCAATTTCTAATAATTATAATCAGGCCCAATAATTTTAGTTGATCCAGACAAAGTAACCTTTTGTTAATTCAGCACTTGAGAGGTACCTTAGGACCCATTTGGACATGAGACCATTGATGTGAAATTGTAATGTTATTTGGACATGCAATTTGAATTTTTTCTCATAAACACAAAAACCCACAATGCGTGAAAACTATCAAATCTTTCCCAACTTTTATACAACCTTATGAAATGAGCAAACTATAATTCATAGATAAGGTATCAGAATATCATAAGGCATAGCAATAATAAATCGCATATCTCCGTGAACCTTTTATTAATGAATATTTGCTTACATACTATTACAAACTTTCAAATGCACATCATTTTACAAAGATCCCCTAGTTCAATAAATTAATAATTAGTAGTAATTACCTATTCTTTAGGAAAATTCTCCCACATGGTACAATTTATCTTTTCACGTTGAGCATGAGGTTTTTTATGTAAAAATTAAAACGATGAGTCTTCGTTTGCAAAATATAGACTTATGTGCAAAGTTTTAGATTTTGAAAAAAAATTGAAATCACAACTTAAAATTTGAATTTTAAATTATAATTTGGAATTAAGGACCTACTTGGCCATGGAATTATTCACTTTTTTGGGACTTTTTTTTCAAATTATTTGAAAATCACCATTTGATTATGAAAATTTCAAATACAGGAAGTTATTTCTCACTTTCATTTAAAGACCAAATATTCTTTTGCAAAAATTAAGACCAAACACAAGTTCATGGTCTAACTCCAACTTCAAAAATTTCAAATGAGGTGAATACTTTTTGATTTCTATGCCAAACAGCTACTAAAATTTCAACTGATTTCAAATCAAAACGCCCCAAATTTTCTCCTCTTTCTTGTTGAGGGATTTTTGCAGTTTGGACTTGACGGCGTCTAACTTGAAAACAAACACAAAATGCATTGAGGGACAAATGTAAGAATGGAGAATAGAGAGGACCTTACTTCAATCCTTCCCTTTTTGCCACTATGTCTCCAGTCATCATGTTCCCTTTTTTGGCCACCGCCAGTTGTTGAAGCACTGAAAGCGCTCTCTTTTGGTCCTCATTACAGCAATGTAAACTCCGGCCAAGTCCTCTTTCTCGCTATTTCCGATATTCGGAACTCTCTCTCCTTGCCTGATTATTCAATTTCATCTTCTGCTTCTGACGGTTTTTCCCTCTTCTTTGATGATGTAATTAACCCTTTTACTTTTTTACCTTATATATATATATATTTTTTTTTTTTTTATTGGACACATAATGGTCACTTTTTCCCGAGTTTCGCTACTCAACTATCAGTGTTAGGGCGGGGTGGTTGGTGTGGGGGTAGGTTGTGGGGCTTAGGTGGTGAAAGTGAGGGTTAGGTGGTGGGTGGTGGAGTGGTTGGCTGGGGGGTGGTGGGAGTGGGGGGGGGGTGCGATGAGGTACTAAACTACTCCCTCCCGTTCCAATTTATGGGGTACAAATGAAATTTCGAGAGTCAATCAAGTTTCTTTTTAATCGGAATTTCTTTATATGCCTTTTGAAAATTTTAAGATGTTAATTGTTGTGATTTATAGTACTTTTTACGTAGTTTTTAAATATATAAATTTTATTTCAATAAACTTAAAGCTTGTATGTTTGAATTTACGGTCTTTAGAAGTTTGAATTTCGAAATTCCAACCGTGGCACATAAATTGGGGCAGAGGGAGTAGTTGTCCCCTTTTCCTACTTGAAGTATCACCATCTACTCTATTTCCTACCTCATATATCACCATTTATGTATTAAAATACACAACTTGAGCAGATGGTGATAGTTGAGGTAGGAAAAGGAAACAACTGATAGCTGACCTAATCAGCTTCGATGTGTTTTTTTAGTACATAGATGGTGATAGTTCAGATACAAACAGAGAATAACTGATTGTTGGGAGTGATAGTTCAGGGTGTTTTGACCATTAACTCTTTATTGTATGGTCTTTTTGAACTGAATGGTCAAAATGTTTGGTGCAGTTAATTCCTAGGGCTGAAGCTGCTAAATGGTTCGAAGAAGTGGTGCCGAAATTGGCGGATTTACTATTGCAGTTGCCCTCTTTATTAGAGACTCACTATGAGAAGGCTGATGGTGGTATTGTTAAAGGAGTCAATACTGGTCTTCGCTTATTGGAATCACAACAGCCTGGCATTGTTTTTATCAGTCAGGTTTTACGATTATACTTAGGTTAATTAACATTGATTTTTGTTAATGTCTGTTGTTTATTGGTTATCACACTATTTCGCTGTTGCTGCTGTTCCTTCATCTGAATGTTCTGTATTGCTTTCCTTATT
Source organism: Lycium ferocissimum (assembly GCF_029784015.1). Lineage (NCBI taxonomy): Eukaryota > Viridiplantae > Streptophyta > Magnoliopsida > Solanales > Solanaceae > Lycium > Lycium ferocissimum. The sequence goes on from NC_081350.1 coordinate 64,808,297, forward strand.
AGTTTTCATGTTTTCGTCATCGCCGTATTTTTGTTTTCATAACTGCTTGATTTGCCGTGCTTGAGCTGAGGGTCTTCGGAAACAACCACTCTACCTCCACGAGGTAGGGGTAAGGTCTGCGTACACTCTACCCTCCCTAGACCCCGCTGTGGGATTACACTGGGTATGTTGTTGTTGTAATTAGGTTAATTAACATTTAGGAGTATTTAGTAATTTACAGTATTGAGTTCTAAAAGAACTCAATAGACCATTGTAATTGTGCCTCAAGCTCAAACTAGTTGGGGGTAGGCTCTACTTGAATGATTAGCAGCCACTCCTTTCTATTAAATTAGGGTCTCTAGACTTCACATTAAACAGTACGCCAAGATGCAAGTTTCTAACCAGTATAAAATGACTCAAAAGTACCTCTGGAAAACACTGAACTGTAAACGAACATATAATACTAAGCTTTTAAAAACTAGATTCACAGGCCCACTTGCAGATTATGGTAGCATACATTTGTAAAATGGTAAAGTTTTCTTTGAAATGTGAAAACTATAATCATAAGTTGCAATTTTCATAAAAGTCGTGTACTTGTATGAATCAGAATTTGATTCTGTGCAGCAAGTTTTTATAGCTTATAAATGATGTGATTGTCAATCTGTTTCTTGCAGGATTTAGTCGGTGCTCTTCTTGCATGTTCCTTCTTTTGTCTATTCCCTACCAGTGATAGAGGTGCCAAACATCTCCCGACGATCAACTTTGATCATTTGTTTGCGTATGTTTATCGGCTGTCTATTTTAGTTATAGCTGTTATGCTCATCTCTCACATTGTTTCTTTCATATATCTTTCATGTAATTTATCTTCTAAGGTATGTGAGACTATCTTATTTCTTTTCAGCTGTTGAAAAAGTGCATCCTCAAACAGTACCATATTTCAATATATTTTAACCCTTTAATTCCAACAGTTTCCTACTACATCTACAAAACGTGCCAAATTTATATATAGCACATGAGCCTACCCGTCCCCTCACTTTGGCCTAATTCGCTTGATTCTGATATAGTTATCATTGTGAAACTTTTCTCAACTTAAAAAAAGAAATTCTCCACTTCAACCTAAGTTGCGCAGACTCTTCACTTTCGTTGCCGCACCCGTGTCGGATTCTCAAAAAATGCACTACTTTTAGAGTATCCGACACGCACCCAATGATATTTTTGAAGAGTCCGTGCAACGTAGACTTCAACATCAATTTGACAAGCATTTGTTTGTAAATATTTTTGTGTTGTGACAGTAAAGGAATTAATATGGGAGAGTTGAATGTCATATTTTAGCTTTATAGTTCCAAAGCTTTTTATTAAAATGATCTACTGAAGCTATTGTCGTATGCTCTTTTATGGTTGCGACTTGCCATTTTATGTGTCACATTCTTTGAAGGTAGAAAGGAAGTTCATCCGGTGAAAAACATGATTTTCAGGTATCTGTATGATCATTATGACGAGAAACTTGAAAATAAATTAAAGTGCATTGTTCACTATTTTGAGAGGATTGCTTCATCGATGCCCGCTGGCTGCGTGTCATTTGAGCGAAAAGTTCTTGCTCTAGAACATGGTACATTTTGTTTTCCTTATCCAAAGGAAAATTTCTGGAGCCAATCCAATATTTGCCTTTGCCCTTTTAAGGCAAGGAATGAAACTTTTTCTCTATTTGGCAATAAAAGATGTTAGTATTTGAAGGGATGACATCTTTCTGTTTCTTTTTAGATTTCCAATTCAGGCTTCATTGAAGATCAATCAAGTGACGCTATTGAAGTTGATTTTGCGAACAAGTATCTTGGAGGTGGTGCTCTCAGTCGGGGTTGTGTACAGGTTTTTATTCCCAAGTCTTGACAAATTTTCAGCTTTATCTTTTGATATATTTGTTAATTGTTACTGTTAGTCAATTACTCCCTACTTCCCATTTTATAATATGATATTAATTTGGTCAGTAGTTTGTCATAGTAGAAGAAAATAATTACAGTAATTGTTGAAAACTAATCTGGTAAAAAGTATCACATCAAAAGTTCAAATAATTGCCTAGTTTATTTAGAGATTTGCATTGCTCGTCTTTTTCTTACTAATTCCTAAAACATGTGCGCTGTATAAAAAGTTTCTGATGAGCCTCAGGTTATAAAAACTTATTCTAGGAGGCTAAAATAAACAATTGAAAAACTTAGTAACTGTCATGAGACAGTTACTCATGGACCAGGGTGGTTTTTGCTTTTGCTGGAGAAAAAGGGGCAGGACAGTTTCAAAAGGATATTCAGAGAAGTATTTGCAGAAAAAAGGGAATCCTTTAGGAGGGTCTAGCCTCGAGAATGTCTAGAAGTATCAAATTTGTGTTATCTCATTATTATGTACTGTATAACTGAATGTCGTTCATGTCTTAGGTTGTAATTTAAGGTGTTAGCAGTGTTTTAGTGGCTGTTTTCGGATTTCTTGTTGTAATATCAGTGTATCTAGTGTAAAAACATCAGTATTTGTTCCTTTATAACCCTCAGGGGTTGGCCTGGTGGCAATTGACTTGAGCCTTGGGGTGCTCCCTTTCAAGGTCTCAAGTTCGAAACCCGCTGGGTGCAAACAATTTCTGAGGGCCATCGGACTGGGGAAAACCCTGAATTACCCGTGGTGCACTTGCGGGAAACTCCTTGCCAAGGGCCGGTGCACCCCCGGGATTAGTCGGGGCTCAAAGAGACTCGGACACCCGGTGCTTAATCAAAAAAATTTGTTCCTTTATTTACTGTTTTACGCAGAAAAGTCTATCAAATTTGGTATCAGAGCGGTAACGTTCCGGCATGGTGAGTAAAATGGAGGGACGAGTTGAACAAGTCGAAACTAATTTGACAGGGGTAAGAGAAGATGTTAGAAAACTGGAAGGATGGTTTCAAGAAATGAGAGTCTCTTGCGAGAATTGAAGCACCAGGGAAAATTGTAATAGCAGAAGCATCCGCTTCTCAAACCTGATCTGCAGGAAACCAAGAAGAGGGAAGCAATGTTAACTCCACCGTTTCTAAGGAGAGGACCCTTTGGGATGGAATTTTAGAGTGGAATGATAATTTGCAGTGAATTACGTTTCTGAAGCAGAAAGGTTACAGGCAGCCGGTGTTTGTTTGGAAGGAAAAGCCTTAAATTGGTATTATTGGTTAGAGTCTAGGCAAACAATATCAACCTGGGAAGTCTTCAAAAAAGAGTTGTTGAACCGATTTCATTATTCCCAGAAGAGCAACCAGTATGCCGTCTTAATGGGGCTAAAGCAGGTCACCACTGTTGCATCACTTTCGTGAAGAATTTGAGAAGGTGTTAGCATCTATGAGGGAAGAGTCTGATGGGTTGCTAACTCGGGTGTTTTTGAATGGTCTTAAGGAAGAAATTCGAGCAGAAGTGATGCTTTTACACTCAAACATTGAGGGAGATAATGGAGATGGCTCAAAAGGTGGAGGATCGAAATTCTATTTTGGAGCAAGTTCAAGGGTTCAAATCTGAACCAAACAGAGGCAGTTCAAGCAATAAACAATTTGTGTTTAGACCTAATTACTCTCGGGTTACAAACATACTTGAAGCACGTGAATCAAGAGCCGGAGCAGCAGGACGCAACGTTGATTCGCAAATGAATACTGCAGCAAAATCAATTGGTTTTAATGCGTCTTCTTCAGCAAACCCGAAAAAGAGAGTTAGGGTTATGTTTCAGATGTGATGAAAAATTTGGCCCTAACCATTGTTGTAAAAATAGGCAACTGAACCTCTTGGTTGTTTCAGAGGCACCCAACACAGATGAAGAGGAAACAGAAGAATTGTTCGAGTTTGCAGGGGATGATGTAGATGAAGGAGAACAAAAGGCTACTATAATGGTGTTGAATATGAATTCAGTAGTGAGCCTTGCAGGAGGAAGAACGATGAAACTTGTGGGAAAAATTCATGGGCATGACATGATAATTTTGGGGGACAGCGGAGCTACCCATAATTTTATATCTTCCGCGCTTGCTCATCACCTTCATTTACCTATTGAGAAGACCAATAGATTTGAAGTGACAATTGGAAATGGTCAACAAGTTGATGGGAATGAAGTAGGCAAAGGGGTGAGGTTGGATGTGCAAGGAGTCCAAATTCACCAACATTATTTTTTGTTTGACTTGGGTGGAACTGACGTGGTGTTGGGGATGGAATGACTAGCCACTTTGGGTGAGATGAGGGTAAACTGGAAACTTCTCACCATGAAATTTAAAGATGCAGGAAGATTGGTGTCGCTTCGAGGGGATCCAACTATGGTTCGAACAGTAGTGTCACTAAGAGCCAAGAGCCATGAATAATCTGTTAAAAAAGGAAATTAGGGATTCTTGATTGAGTTGAATCAGGTAACAGTAAATGAAGGTGAAGCATTTATCACATCAAAGGAGATTAAGGACTTGTTACTCGATTACCCAGAAGTGTGCGCCCAAGCTTGAAGTCTACCACCACACCGTTCTCGGGATCATGCTATTACTATTCAATCTAGAAAGCAACCCTCTAACATTCGTCCATATTTATATCCTCACTCTCAAAAGCTGAGATTGAACGTTTAGTCAAGGAGATGTTGGCTGCTGGAATCATTAGCGCTAGTACTAGTCCATATTCTAGTTCGGTGTTACTTGTTAAGAAAAAGGATGAAAGTTGGCGTTTTTGCGTGGATTACTGAGCTCTTAATGACATCACAGTTCCTGATAAATTTCCAATACCATGCATTGATGAGCTACTATATGATATTTACCAAGTTGGATCTCAAGTCAGGTTATCATCAGATTCACATTCAAACAAGAGATGAAGCGAAAACCTTCCGCACCCATAAGGGACATTATGAGTTTATGATCATGCCATTTGGCTTGACGAATGCACCCTCGACTTTCCAGTCACTGATTAATGATATTTGTAGGGAACATTTGCGGAAATTTATTTAGTGTTCTTTGATGATATTTTGATTTACAGTGGAGACTATGCTTCTCATGTTGAACATGTGAAGATTGCTTGAGATATTCTCAAACAGAACCAGCTGGTAATCAACAAGAAGAAGTGCGTGTTTGGGCAACTTAAACTGGAATATTTGGGTCATATCATCTCCTCTGAAGGAGTACAAGCAAATCCTTCCAAGATTGAGAGTATGATATCTTGGCTAGTTCCTAGAGATATCAAGTCTTTGTGGGGATTTTTGGGACTCACAGGGTACTATAGAAAGTTTGTCAAAGATTATGGTAAGATTGCCGCCCTTTTAACTGATTTATTAAAGAAAGATGCTTTTTTTTTATGGGGAGAACGAGCTCAACAAGCATTTGAAGCATTAAAGTTGGCTATGACTCAAGTGCCCGTCTTAGCGAGGCCGGACTTTTCTCAGCCATTTATAATTGAAGCTGATGCTTCGGGATTTGGTATTGGTGCATTTTTAATGCAAAAAGGTAAACCTATTGCATATTTCAGTCGAATGCTTTCTTCTAGAGCAAGACAATGCTTGGTATATGAACGGGAGCTAATGGCCATTGTGTTGGCCGTCAAGAGATGGAATCACTACTTGATGGGTCATCATTTCATCATTAAAACTGACCAAACGGCCCTTAAATTTTTGCTGGAACAGAGAGTTATGGATGAGAATCAGCAGAAATGGGTTTCCAAACTCATGGGTTATAAGTTTGAGATCAAGTACAAACCGGGTGCTGAAAATAAAGTGGCTGATGCGCTGTCAAGACGCGGGGGATCTGCAGAGTTATATGGGTTTTCAATTTGGAAATATCATGACAACGAGGAATGGGACCAAGAAGTACAACGAGACACCAAAATGGCTTTTATTTTGCAAAATCAGGACAACAAGTAGATGACAAGTATAGTTTGCAGAATGGATGTCTACTATTCAAAGGACACTTGGTTTTGCCAAAAGGATCATCTCGAATACCTGGGCTATTGAAAGAGTTTCATTCCTCTCCTATAGGAGGCCATTCGGGGTATATTCGCACATATAAGAGGCTGTCCGAGAATATCTATCGGGAAGGCATGAAGAGGGATGTGCGAGACTTCGTTGCCAGGTGTAAAATTTGTCAAAAGAACAAGTCTCAAACTTTTGAGTCCTGCAGGGTTACTCCAACCGTTACCAATACTCATCATGTGCGGGAGGAGGTAATTATGGACTTCATTACTGGCCTTCCTAAATCCCATAGGTTTGATACTATATTGGTTGTGGTGGATCGTCTTACTAAGTACGCACATTTTGTTCCACTTTCACAACCTTTTAATGCTAAAGATGTGGCTGATGTTTTCATTAATGGAGTGGTTAAATTGTCTGGATTTCCTAAATCTATTGTGTCTGATCATGGCCGTGTGTTCATAAGCCAATTTTGGAGGGAACGCTATGGCTCGTCCTACCATCCGGAGACTAATGGGCAAACATAAGTAGTGAATTGGAGTTTGGAGACATATCTTCATTGTATGGCAGGAGAAGATCCTAAGCAATGGTCTCACTGGTTATCTTGGGCTGAGTATTGGTTTAATACATCCTTTAACGGATCTGCAGGTATGACACACTTTAAAGCTATATATGGGAGGGATCCACCATCAATTTTTCACACGGATGACACTACTTCGACAGTGGAAGAAGTGAATAAGCAGGTGTGCACTAGAAATCTGATCTTGACCGAACTCAAAGATCATCTGGTACAGGCACAACAAAGAATGAAGAATCAAGCTGATCGACATCGTAGAGAAGTGATTTTTGAGATTGGCGAAGTGGTATGTCTCAAACTTCGGCCCTACAAACTACGTTCTTTGGCTAAGAAGATTAATGAAAAACTCAGTCCTCGCTTTTATGGCCCTTTCAAGATTCTGGAAAGGCTTGGTCCCCTAGCTTATCGGTTGGAGTTACCTGTTGGAGCACTCATGCATTTAGTGTTTCATGTTTCACAATTGAGAAAATGCCTGCTACCACCAACTACTCCTGCTCAAGGCCTACCTCCATTTCTTACGCAAGATTTGGAGCTTCAAGTTGAACCTGAAGCGGTGAGGCAGACCATGAAGCAAATCAATGGTAAATGGGAAGTGTTAATCAAGTGGAAGAACCTGCCAGAATTTGAGCATACTTGGGAGGACTATGCAATCATCGATCTGCAATTTCCTGATTTCACCTCGAGTACTAGGTGACTCTTATAGGGGAGGGTAATGATGAGCCTCAGGTTATAAAAACTAATTCTAGGAGGCCAACATAAACATTTGAAAAACTTAGTACAGTTACTCATGTACTAGGGTGGTTTTTTCTGGAGAAAAAGGGCAAGACAGTTTCAAAAGGATATTCAGAGAAGTATTTTCAGGAAAAAGGGAATCCTTTAGGAGAGTCTAGCCTCGAGAATGTCTAGAAGTATCAAATTTGTGTAATCTCATTATTATGTACTGTATAACTGAATGTCGTTCATGTCTTAGGTTGTAATTTAAGGTGTTAGCAGTGTTTGAGTGGCTGTTTTCAGATTTCTTGTTGTAATATCAGTATATCTAGTGTAAAACATCAGTATTTTTTCCTTTATTTACTGTTTTACGCAGAAAAGTCTATCAGTTTCCTAGGAATCATTTTGAATAAGTCAAGAGGAAAATGCAAAAGTTTATGTGCACTGAGCATGAAGTAGGCAAATGTTAGTTCTTTGCTATTATTTTGTTGATTATCTCACAGTGATAGACATTGCGCTTGTGGTGATGAGCCAATGATTAATTTAAATCATGTACTGCTTGCATGCATATGTGGAGTTTTTCTAGGACGCAAAGAGATTTTCATGAAATAGTATCCTTCATTTTTTATTTTGAGTAAGAATGGAAAATTTCAAGGATAAGGAGTAAGGATATAAGGATATTACAAAGAGGACTATATTCTCAAGCATGAGAAAGAGTTCTGTGATTTAAGGGTAATTTGTCCACTTAGATTTAATTAGGACAGGTGGCATAGCATTTGGGATAAAAATATTAATTAAAAATAAAATGAGGGCCGTTATTCCAAAAGGGCAATTTGAGCCACTCTGGTAAGTGGTAACGGCAGGGGTAGATTCAAGACCAACTTCTAACAGAGGATAAAGTTGTCCATTTTCGCGCATAGTCCAGAGGTGGTTTTGACCCTTATTCCTTAATTTAAAGAAGTTATTTTCTACTGGTTTGTCTTGCTCTTAATTAATTAACTGTATCTAATTTGGTGATTTATTTTCCATTTCTCTTGTTCTTTTTCTAAGTTCATGCAACCTCAATCTGTCTCTTTGGGACATATGTGTTCTGAAATATTTAAAATGTGCTGATATCTCCTTGGTTAGGAAGAGATTCGCTTTATGATCAATCCGGAGTTAATTGCTGGCATGCTTTTCTTGCCTTGCATGGCAGACAATGAAGCAATTGAAATAGTTGGTACAGAGAGGTTCTCAAATTATACCGGGTGAGCTTAGTTGGAGAATTAATTGCTTATTACATAAGTAAGTTAAATTTATAACCAAACTTGCTTATTTATTTTACTGCAATTTCCTCTTTCACAATAAAGTTTTGTTGACATTTGTTGACATTTTCTTACCTTTGACAGCAATTCCACAAAGTTTTGATATCCATAATTTAATAACTGTCTTTTGTTTAGTATAGATATGCTTCTTCCTTCCGTTTTGATGGTGACCATGTGGACAAAAAAGAAATTGATGTTCTTGGAAGGCGTAAGAGGAGAATAATTGCAATAGATGCACTAAGCAGCCCTGGAAAAAGGCAGTACCGGGTCGAATGCCTCCTAAGGTATGTGAGTGTTTATTATTCTTTAGAAATCTTATTTAGAGTAAGATTCTCTCTCAAGGTCAATTCATTCATAAGACAGATTAGCATGAACCTGTCAGCACTTTGGTTATCTTTAAGCTCCAATTGGGTCTGTTTTTATTAGGAAGTACTAGTGAGATTTAGTATAACCAAAGCTGAGAAGGAAGTAAAAGTTTATGAGCTGATGTTCTGGGGTTGGTGTTAGATAAAGGTGGCTGACAGTTAAATGCAGCCAGTCAGGTAGTTTGTGTTCTATTCCGCATACATGTATGTTAAAGAAATGAACGGAATAGTACATACCCATATCATCGACAGAACTATCTTTTAGATAGATCCTTGCCTGTCTGGCTTGCCTATGCCAGGAATTCACAGAATTGGTTGAGATAGTGCTTAATACATAAGTTCTTGAGAGAAGAAATTGTTTACTTTTGGGTGATTTGATTGAGAGATTCTGAACAAGGCAAGAAGTGGATGAGACCTGTGTTTAAATATTTCAGCATCTAACAATAAGTCTTCAGTGGGAAGATTTTACTTTCATAAGGAATTTGGATTTTAGGTAATTTGAGTTAGTACGAGTATGGAAAAAAATCAGTGAGATTCACACCACCAGTATCACTTGATGGTAATTCATTGTTATATATTTTCTTTTGTCCCTTAGCTGTGTTTAAAGTTTCAAACTTGCAGATTCAATTTGATTGACATTTGGATGTATAATTAATCCTGCTTATTAGTTTCATAAGATTTCTAGTTTGTCTTACATATCCCTCAAAGAAAAACATAAGAACAAATAGAAAAAATATATCTGCTTTTTCTTTGGTTGATGCTTGTATAGTTGTATTTATATGTTGTGTGAATTAGTTGGAGTCTCTACTTGTTCCTTGCATTGTTCTCCTGATTAATATATCAACAATGAGTGTTTTGTAAGTTCATCTGCAGATTTTGTTCTCTATTTTGTTGGATGTTTGAGTTCTTCAATAATCCAAGCCTCCAGTAAAGCTAGACAAAGTAGTTAACTATAGTTATACTGAAATATCCCAAATGAATTAGCATCCAAGCTGGTGTTTTATAGGTAAAATGTGTAACATATCCAACAGGAATGTACTTCTCCTTAGTAGTTTATAGTAAGAGAACTGTGCTTGGTCATTGCATACTGCATTAAAATGTGAATAATTTTGTATGCATTAAAATGTGAATAATTTTTCATTCACCAGCTTTTGAGGTTTATCTTGAAGAAGGAATTCTCAAGCTTCTGTTTACTTTGCCACCTTTTGCTGTCTCCATACCAAAATCGACATGCTTAAAGAGTAAATTTTCAATAGAGTAACATTTTTTGTTTTTGCTCATATAGGCTCTACCTTGAATTGACAGGTCTAGACTATTTAAATTGAGGTGAAAACATACTTGTTTAGATAATCATTGGTTGATTAACCCATGGAATTGTTGCCATTTATACTGAATGGGGTTGTGCAATGAGGGCAATAGACACAATTACCATTTTGATAAAAGCTTATCGATAGTGTTCACTTCTAGAAATTAGATTAATTTAGCAAATTCACTGGGGAATGACTTGGTTGAATTTAGGGTTTCATATGCATATGTTCATAGTTTTACATGGTATCTTATCCTCTCCTGGCACATGACTAGCTGAATTGCAATCTATTTTTTTGCAATCTATTTTCTTACATTATAGCCTTGGGATGTGGCCCTTCCCCAAACCCTGCTAATGCGGGATGTGTTGTGCACCAGACTGCCCTTTATCCTTTCTTCATAAAATCCACGCTTTAATTGCACTTTGCGCTGAAAGGCATAAAAGAGTTGGTGCTTTTCGGCCTCTTTCTCCCTTTAATACTCTGTGTCCTTCAATGTATTGTGGCAGGGAAATTAACAAGGCTCTTTGTGGTTTTATGGATCATTTTAAGTGTTATCAGTATAGAAAGTTTCTTCAAGATACTGGCTTCGTGGGATGTCGACATGATCCTAATGTAAAAGAATCTGATGGACATTCTGAAGTTTATCATTCGGTATTATCTCCCTTTTACTATTTTTAGATCCTCCTACTTTTTTCATTTTCGTCTCTGCTTTTCCCCCTTTGCGCCCCCCCTCTTTCGGAGTCTCTCAAATTACGCTAGCCGTGTAAATACTTTTCTACTTTTTTATTTGACTTCCTTTTGGACTGTTTGTTATCTTGTCGTTAAATAGTCTCTTGGAAATCCTTCAACATCATCTCAAACAACTGAAGAAACTTTGGCTAACCAGTTATTCAAAGATCACAAGGAACACTATTGTCAGCCTTTAGACTATCAGGAAGAAATTGGAGTTGTGACTGGAAATTGGGGCTGTGGTGCTTTCGGTGGGGATCCTCAAGTTAAAGCTATGCTTCAGTGGCTTGCTGCATCCCAGGTTATTCTCTCCTTGGACATTTTTCCAGCATTTTGTTACAGGAACTGTTGCTCTCATACGCATCATGTCACAAAATGGATGGTGGCAATATGTAAACACTTTATGTACCCTACATCAGCGCTTTAATAAATATATTCATGTGAAGGCGCGTGTGCTAATTTTTCCCTTAATACTTTTCCTAATTTTTTTTCCATTTTGTAATTCCTTTTTATTCCTCTCAAAATTTTCTCTCCTTTCTTCCAGGCTTTGAGACCTTTCATCTTGTATTATACATTTGACTTGGAAGCACTGCAAATGCTCGGCCAGGTACTAGTCTTCTAAAGTCTAAGCTACGCTGCTTGAAAGGGAATATCTTTTAATTTTCAACTTCTATTCCATAGTAAGTATGTTTGCCATTTGTTTTTGTGAGCATTTTCGCTATAGTTGTTGAATGTAATTAGATGCTGCTTGCTCTTAAGGTTTTAAAGCTGAACTTCTGTATCTGGACTGCTTTCTTTGACATTCTATGACAAAAATGTTTCCCTGCTATAGAAATTTTCTGTAATTTTTATTACTCACCTTTTTTTCATTTGCACCTTTTCATTGTTTCCTGACCATTACTGTGGTTTTGCCTTCAAATTGTTTTTATCTTTTGCTTTGGGGAAAACTGATTGATGCCACTGATAGTTTTGAATGATAGATTAGCCTTTCCCAATTGATGGTTATTGATGCTAGAAATGGAAAACGAGGTTTGTCCTAAACATATCTGGAAATGTTGGTACTGCCTTTCCATATTGGTCCATACGTTGGTGCAAAAGATAGATGTGTAGGTTTGCTCTTTACGAAATCTTGACTTTATTTAGCGTATCACCAACTTTGTGCTGGTTTCTATTAGCTTATCCTGTCTTGTATATTCTTGTATGATCATAATGCACAAACATCTTCAAGACTTGGGAGCATATGTATATATTTCTTTGTGACATTTTCTTTGTTGAAACCTGGAGTAGGTGGCTCAATGGATTTGTTCACAAGGGTGGACTGTTGGGGAGCTTTGGAATATGTTGGTGGAATATTCAGTCCAGAAATTGAGGGGAGAAACTGGAGCTGGCTTCTTCAGTTGGCTCCTTCCATCCTTGAAATCCCATGATACTATTTTGCTCAACAATTCACATAATGTTTAAATTTTTCTGGTGATTTTATATAGTGCTACACTGCTACTACATGATCATCCTTGTATAAGCAAAGAAAAATACGAGTGTACTTGTTGTAGGTAACTTGCATACGCCTATTTTTGGAGGGGTTTCTCTTCATTGAGTTCCCCCTAAAAATAGTTAAGGATATATAATATATTGGGTCAGACTTTTATCACATTTTCCAAATTTGTAAGAAAATTGCTAGTGTCAAAAAGAAACTGTACATGTTTGATTGGTGTGCTTTAGAATAAGATGGAAAGAGTTAGAAAGGAAAATAGTTTCGTATGACATATTATGGGAATATTGGGACTATATTCCTCTATTTTTATGATTTCTTCTCCGAAAATTTCCTTTTTGTTTCTTTTCTGAGAGTTGATTTTCCCAGTATGCATTTAATGCTGTCTTAGGCGGTTGACTTTAATTTGGTACTTAATACTTTCCTCACTAAATATGGTAGTAATTTTTAGTAAAGAGGGGGAACCAAGGAAAGAAATTAAAACATTGTAAAAAAGGAAAAATAAGAGAAGGAAAGAAGTGAAGTACCGTGTCTATATAAACAATGCAGTCTATGCATGTAGTGTAGTGCCCTCTTTGACATGAATTTAAGATCCTTTCATGTAAACTTCTTTTCACTTTTCTCTTAGTTTTTCTCAAAGTCGAAGTGATAAAATAATACTACTAGTTTTCTTCTTCTCCTTTTGATGTTAGCTTTCTTTTAAGCGTGACGTATTTGTGTTAAAAAATTCAAATTCACTGAGTACGTACAAGTATTATATTTAAAATTAACCCATTTTTATTACTTTAAATTGCTCAAAAATCATGAACTTCAAATCTTGGATTTGCCTCGGTGTCCCTTTTTTTTGTTTTTTGTTTTTTGTTTTTTTTAATCAAGTACTCCCTTAATTTTTCAACAAGCTATAATTTTACTATCCATGCATGCATGGTGTTTTCGTCTCTGTAAGAAGTAATATATATGCCTAACTGTGTTGATTTTTCTTTGCTATTGTAGTGATCTGAACTTGAAAGATATATAAAAAGCAAGAATGTCTTCATCAGGAAGCAGAGGCAAAACTATTGACAAGAACGTGGAGAAGTTGATGGAGGTGAAAGGACAGATAGACGCGACAACAAATTATATTAACCAACTATCCGGGCAAGAAAGAACACCTGAAGTGGATAATGGAAATTATCAAGCTAGACTACAACAGTGGAAATTGATGGATAAAGAGGAGAAAATCGAAGATAAATTGACAGGAAAGTATGGAGTTCCTAAAAACAAAATTGGGGGAGGTTATTGATTTTGAAATTAAAGTTGGACGAGAAAAATGATTTTCACCTTTTTCTTTTACTTAGTATAGTAGTTATTAGGAGTAATACATTTAGCAAGTCATAGATATAGGAATTTAGTCTTTCAAGCTTTAGTTACTAGGACTTTGAAGTCGTAGTTGTTTTGTTTTGCTTTTTCATGATATTACTATTATATATAAGAGAGGATCTCAAAATTTTGTAGTCCTCACATGAAATTTTTTGTCCATTTTATCCCTAATTGAATGTTTAATTACCTTGTAAGCTCTCACCTATTTTGGTAAATTTGAATAATTATGTGGGCTAATTAAATTCTAGGAGGGATAAAGTGGAAGGGTGATAGTGACACCACAAAATATTATTAATTGAACCAAATTAAAAATTGATCCAAAAGTTAATTGTCTTTCTTTTATGTGGAAATGATTAAATTTGTTTCAATTTTTTTTTTCTATAAAATTTATTACGGACAAGTAAAAAAGTTATATACCTTAATACACACTTAATTATCAATTTAAAATTATTTTTCATATATAGCTAAAATTGTTTTAAAAAAAGTAATTAAAGAAATATTGTAGCTCTCCAAATAATAATAATAATAATAATAAAAAAATTTGAAAATGAGAGTAATCATTTTCACATTTTTTTGATATTGAAATGTTTTACAAAAGATGAGATAATCAATGTTTTATATAATTAAGGACAAATAGTTAGATAAACATGAAACACTAAAACTACATACACGTTTAAGAAATTATAACAGTTCATTAAGAAAAATAAACTACAATATTTTTAAAGAAAAGGAAAGATTAAAGTAAGAAAAACAAATAATTTCATTAACTTTCCAGTTCCTTTTTGTATGGTTTAATATGAAGAAACATCTAAAGTATTTCGCTGTATCAAGACTTTTAATTATTTAATTTTAAATGCTATCTTTATTTATAAGTTAACTTCATTGATGTCATTAGACAACAATTTGTACCATTAAATATTTTTTATATTACTTGAATATCGCAATTATTTTTTTCTTCCAAAAAAAAGGGTTAGCCAATATAAGTTTAATGAAAAAAATTAAGTTGAAATCCAATGTAAGGTAAAACTCAATTTGGATCAAGAACATTTCTCAAAAAATGTAGTAAAATAAAAGGGAGAAAAGCTTTGATGCATGCATTAATTTGTATGAAAATAAAAAGGAAGTCTAAATATATTCTAAAAAATGTTGTTTTTTAACTTACAATTTTTTTTTTATATAATTAAATATCTTAGAAACATTGAAAAATTGTCAACCTACCTTTACAATTGATATAATGATACAAAAACAACACAAAAAGCAAGAGTAGAAAAAAAAACATTAAAAATATAAAAAAGAATTGCAAATTTAAATTTTAATGTAGCTTGGGCCCGGGCTTAGCACGAGCCAAACGACACCAGTATATATATATATATATATATATCAAGTTAAGGGAATATGTTAAAGTTTTAATTTTTGCCTCGTATTTATATTGGGAATATAGTGATACTTTTTGTAATAGAGTGCTCAAAAGTCGCATTTAATTGTTAGTATTGATTCAAAGGAAATAAAGAACGTTACTAATTAATTACATAACTGGACAAATTAAATAATCTGTCATAATAAATCAGCAGGCCGTGTTCTGAATGTGATACAGTTCCCAACTATTGAACTATACACATGGCAATGCTCATTCATATTATACTTCACTGATACCAAAAGAGTTGACAGAAAGAAAAGATTAGCACTCACACAATTCCAACAAAAAGATGCACGTAATTACAATTAAGAAGTGATTCTTGCAAATATCCACTTTGATCAGCATTACTCATTATCAAGATCACAACAGCAGAAAGTTTTGTGGTAATGGAAACGGAAAGAAAATAGCTGGAAAGGATTGGAACCATCAAACATGCATTCTGCTACTCCAAGTCTTCGTTTCTTACCCTGAATTCCTCCAAACACAGTTGAGCATTTTCCTGTACTGTTAGAAAGCCAAAATCTGAACTCTCTGTGATTGTATTTCTTAGGGGGAGCTATTGATTTCCAGTCAGCTTCAGACAAACTTCCCCTCGAGTTCAGCGAACGAAGTCTTACTTTACCATGCTTGTCCACTGTCAGATAGCTTTGTCCCTCTGAGAATTTGTCCATGTAGTTCCTGAACCTGCCACTCATTCAATAGGAGTTCATCATTTATATATGTCAAAATTTGTATCTTGTATACTTTGTGGACAGGTAATTTAACAATCATTGTTGGATATTTTCTCTGGGTTGTGGGTCGCTCCATGTGGGCTGAATGGAGCTGACCCGACTCGGTTCGGAGAGATAGGACTAAGAGGTTAAAAACGTGCAGACAAGTTGCCTCACACTTTTTAACCTTTACGGTTATTAACGTGGAAAGTGGGGGAATCAGTTTTTCTGAGAATAACCTCTACTCCTCTTCTTAAAAAGGACAGTAACCACTTTCTTCACGGTAGACTAGTGCTTTAGCAGTATTGTGAACACACAAAAGTAGGACATCTAGTTCGTGGAGATTTGACTTGGTTTCCTAGTGAAACTCAGTTCGACTTGGAGTAATTTTTCGATACAGGTTCTGCAAAATTTCGGCCACTATTTTTCGGCCACTATTAACAGGTACACAGTCGTTGTTCCTGTTACTAAATTATTCTTACAATCATGATTTCAGCAAATTATTTAAGTAAAATTCTTATCTCTAGTGCTGATAAGAGAACATTTAACATTGTTTGCTTGGTATTATACTTATTATAAAGGAAAGTTACCTATGATAACCAGAAGCTGAACCAGAAGTTGATTCCCAGCCATAACAAGCATTGTATTTTTCAAAATCGCCGCCTTTGATATTTGGCACCGAGTATAACACCTCTATCCTTGGAGCTAACATAGTCTAATTGTAAGGCACCAACTATGAGAGAGTCATCAAATGCAGTCATATGAGGATAGGCTTCACTTGGAGGGCAAATGCTTGTGTCACATTTCGAACATTGGCTGCAGAGGAGTTTGCTCTTCTGCTCTCCAGTTGCATATGAAATGACACAGTTCATTAAAGGCACCAGCAGAAACACCGAGCCACTATTTCCATCCATCTCAGAAGTCACAATTTGTCTATATATCAATTCAAGTTTTCGTCTCGCAAGAGTATATATAAGGATTATATCAGTTTCTTTATTCTGTGCCCTTGTTCTAGATGTTATCACATTAAGGACTTTATTTTGGATTCAGTAGCTTATACTTCATAGGTGGCAACTAATATTTTGTAAAGTACGTAGCATTGATCATACCGGAGAGTTTTACAACATTGAAGTCTTCTCCTGATTGCACCATGCTAATTTTAATTCTAAATATTTTAGACTTTTCTTAATGACAGCAAAGGTACAAAACTAGGAGCCACCTTTTAACTTTTGTTTTTTGTGGTTCATATTGGCATGTGAAAGTGAGAATTCCAAGTTATGGTTCAGTTTGTCTAACATTGAAAAATCTAACAAATGATAGACTAACAACAATAGATAGCTAATTAGGTGCACTCTGTCAGCACCATCTTAATTTATGAAAAATAACCTCAGCATCTTTCAGACTCAACATGTTGCACATAAAGTTCAATTTTGAGCTTTGCTTAACCCATTTAGTGTTCTCCGTTTGTCTTATCTCTAGAGAAAATACACTTCTATTTAGCTATTTTAGTTCTTACTATAAGGTCTTATAATGTTACCTCCTCAACTAAAGCAAATCATTTCACCTATCCCATATTTTCTTGTAGGTAGAGTTAGGCAACAAGTAGTGATTGGTTCAAAAGAACAAGTTGCTGAGTGCATAAAGGAAGTAATTGCACGGTTTTCCCTTCAAATGGACTGGTCTTTAATTTTTGCTCTTCAAAATCGAACTTATGCCTAGCGGAGCATAAGTTCTTTAAGGGCACTGGCATCACTTGTGGATATTATGATGAGTAAGCCCCTCTAGTCATAAGATCGATTTTGAAGGTAAAAAATTAAAGACCAAAGACAAAATAGGGACAAAAGTGTAAATGCCACCTCATGAAGAGGCTAGTTAGATGTAAGGTTATGTTTCGTAGTCTTGGGTGACATCACTTTAGACATGGGAATACAACCACAACTACTGTTACAACTAATGACATTGTTAGGGTTTTTTGTCCTGATTTTCTTACCAAATTTGAGTTTTACTTTTCTCTTGAAGGAAAATCAAAGTATACCATAATTGCTTTTACTTTTCCTGAAAGGAAAATATAATTCTCTTCCATATTGGTTATTCCTTGTCTTGCAGGAAAAGTTTTAGACATGTATAAATTGAAGACCTCCTTCCCACGACTAGAACACAATAGCATCCACAATGTAATCATTAAAGAGCCTTATTTGGGGGGGGGGGGGGGGGAATTTTCTCAATAGGTTATATGCTTTTTTATATTAGTTTTTCATATTTAGGTCAATTGGCCAAACCCTATTAGAATATTATGTCTTTTTAGTATACTTTTCTTTGTCATCTTATTTATCGTCGTTCAAGGTTTGTAATTGATAGATTCCGCATGACGCCTTGATTATTTCGATCCAAACAAATGGTATCAGAGCCAATGGTTCTATCGATTGAAGACAGGTTCAAGGTCAGTTCAAACCAAGCTGCAACCGGTTTCGCGTTAATGAAGATTTTGTTCAGAATACTACATGTGGAGATGAATTTTCAACCATATTTTCAACAATCCTACTGCTGCATCTTTGAAAATAAAAACAAAATATTTTAAAACCATTTTTAACCCATAATATTTTTAACCTTATTTTTAACCATGACAAGCAGTAGTGATGAAGATTACGCGAAGAAGGCAGATCAAGTTTTGTCAAGAAAATCCAGGCCAAAAGGGGAGATTTGTCAGGGTTTTTTGCCTTGATTTTCTTACCAAATTTGAGTTTTACTTTTCTCTCGAAGGAAATTCAAAGTATTACCATAATTGCTTTTACTTTTCCTGAAAGAAAAATATAATTCTCTTCCATATTGGCTATTCCTTGTCTTGGAGGAAAAGTTTCAGACATTTATAAATTGAAGACCTCCTTCGTACAGCTAGAACACAATATCATCCACAATGTAGTCATTAAAGAGTCTTGTTTAGAGAGAGATAATTCTCTCAATAGGTTTTATGCTTTTTTATATTAGTTATTCATAGGTAGGTCAATTGACCAAACCCTTTTAAAATATTATGTCTTTTTAGTATACTTTTCTTTGTGGTGTTATTTATCGTTGTTCAAGGTTTGCAATTGATAGCTTCTGCATGACGCCCTTATTATTTCGATCCCAAAAGACATGCGGTTCAACCATAGAGTTCTTAGCAAGGATAGAGTTTGCCAACTCTCCTGCTGTTTTTCAAGATTCAGCAAACAGAATGGAAAGGGAAAATAACCAAACAACCCATTAAAAATTTTCCGTTCAGTAGTATCTTTTCTTTTACCTTTTCAAAGTTGGAAAAGTTCTTCGGTTCTATGATTTAGAACATCCTAATGTACCAGTTAAAGATGTTTATCAATGGTTTCTAAACAAGGAATTGCGATTGTCACTGTGAGCTCATAGGGGAAGAATTCAACCCCTCGCGCATCTAATGTTCTCATCATTCTTGCCATAACGAAACAATGAACGTATGCACAAAATAAAGTTCAGTTCCTGATTGTAAAGAATGTACACAAATTCTGATACTCTCTAACAATGTTGCCACTCCGTATCCTTCAAAAATGCACTAGTTTTGGAGGATCCGACATGCATCAACGACTTTTTTTATGAGTCTGAGCAACATATAGGCAATTAACTCTGTAAAGAAAAAGTATTCACAAGTAAATTTGATCACTGTGACATTAATAAAATTAGCAGTGAGCTTTCAATAGCATCTCCCAAGAAAGAGAAACACATAAGTTGACCTATGAAGGAAACAAAGCTGATGGGAAAAACAATAAAGCTTCTTGAATTAAGTTGGCAAGTCAGAACCTATATATCTACATATATTAAAAGCACGAATAATTTTCGCTAAATGTTGAACCACTCTAAATGTTGATCGACTTATATATCCTCATTTATTTTAATCTTAACATAAATCTTAAGGTTATTTTGGTAAAGCTTAAAAGAAACAATCCTATTCCTAATCAGTGGCGGAGCCACGTAGAGCCGAGGGTGTTCATCCGAACCCCCTCGGCTGAAAAAAACACTGTTACCGGTAAATTGTGAATTAATTGTCATTACGAACAGGAATTCTATTATAATTAGGAGTTACCGGAAAAAAAGATAAAATTGTGAATAGAAGATTACAGTTAAAATAGAAGACAATCAGCTACTTAATAGAATGAGAAAGTCGATATACCAATTAAAATAGGAGAAGAAAAGAACAAGGTTGACATGGAAAAGGAAGCCATAACAGCAAAATATTTAGGTAAACACAAAGTCTAATTCAAATTTTCAAGTATCTTAGAATACTAACGAAAATTAATAGGTCTAATAGCAAGAACTAATTATTTGCTACTGATTTATGCTAAAGGCGGGGTAGGGGAAAATTAGGCACTATGTCTACTAGAAGAAAATATTTACGCTACGTGGCTCATATTTTGAGTTTGTTACCTGATTTAGCTCATATTTATGTGTAAACACTTTTTATACACTTTTATACAAGGTTAGTACATTATGTATGATGCTTTCCCCCATATATAATGCTGTATAACATTGTATAAGGGATATTCGTGCTGGGAATAAACAATCCTACGTGGCATCTCTCTTTGATCAAGGATTCTGTTTATTTTTTTTTTTAGATTTGTCATGTCACTCTTCTATAAAAAAAAATAAAAAAAAGAATAAAAAGAAGAAGTCAAACTTCACTCCTCTCATTCAATTACCAAGGAATTATTAATTAACGTCCAGAAGAAAATAACAAGGTGTAATTGCAACTATTTAATATTCCCTCCGGATTGTTAGTGTTATGATTTTAATGATGACAAATTGTTGTTGTAGGTACTATACTCAAAGGTTCACCAAACCCATTGGACATAAAAGCCCAATGAACGAGAAGAGTTCAGTCGGCTGCAAAGGAGTACAAGCCCAAGTGAAACTCAGTCAGCTACAAAAGGAAATTATCACAAGGAACGAAGAAAATAAGCTCATGCTTATTTTTGGAACAAGGATCAGATTTTACTCAAGAAATCAATCAACACAATCATGAAGATTCCAAAGATTAAATCAAATCTGCATATACAAGGAAACAAGTACCATTCAAACAGTGCCAATGGCACATAAGGAAAGCAGTTGTACAACATTAAATAACCATCAAACACGCACAAGGAAACAAGTATCTATTAAATAAGGGTGATGCTACAGAAGGAAAGAAGCGTTACAAAATTAATAAGCTATTGCTTTATTCTTGGAAATTAGGATCCTCAAAATTCCTAATTTACAAGGATCAAATCTCTTGGGTTGACATCTCTGCTGAAAAGAGTCTAACGGCTAGTTGATTTGAATACTATAAATTCAAGACTCTAGAGACGAAGACAAAACATACATTCGTCTCATACTCTCAAGCTCTCTGCTTTACTTTTCACAAACATTGTATTCTTGAGTGATATAGTGTAAACAAAAAAAGAAAGGAGATATATAGTATAGTTTGTGAGGCATTGTATCAAAAAGATTACGAGTGTTTGAATGTAGACGTAGGAGCTCCATTCAAACAAACCATTGTACCAGATCATTTACAAAGAGCTGCAGAAACACCCTTGCAACCCAAGGGGACTGGACTAGGACTCACATTGAATCTGAACTAGTATAAAATATCTAGTGTCATTTATATTCTGCACTTTTATTACCGTATTACTTTATAGTCGACTAGTATTCTCAGCTAGTTGACTGTCTGAGCGAAAAAGTTACAATTCAACCCCCCCCCCTCTCGCATTTTCAATTGGTATCAGAGCCTGATCTCACATTTTAGCTTAACCGCAAGTGAGAAAAGATCAAATGACTGCATATCAAATTCTTGGAGCAATCTTGCAAGATGGGCACTCTACAACAAGACCACCATACTTCAATGGTGAACACTACTGTCACTGGAAGGAAAGGTTCAAGATCTTTGTGCAATCAACAGACTATCAAGCATGGATCGTGATCAAGAAAGGACCTAAGCCTATTCCAAATGTGGATACAAAGGATACAAATACAAAGATTGATTTGGAGTCACATGATGTGACTAAAGAACAACAGGAAACACTATCAACAAATGCTAGAGCAATAGCTTTACTGTACTGTGCAGTTAGTGGAGAAGAGTATGCCAAAATATCCAATTGTGAAACTGCAAAAGAAATGTGGGATAAACTTGAAGTCACTTATGAAGGAACATCAAAAGTGAGGAAAACTAAAATTGATGCACTAAGGCATGATTATGAAGCTTTTAGCATGAAGGATGATGAGAACATTGAATCAATGTTCACTAGATTCAGCAAGATCATTGGCGAACTTAAATCTCTTGGAGTAACCTACACTAATTCTCAACAAGTGAGAAAACTTGTCAGAAGTCTACCAAAGACTTGGGAAACCAAGGCCATTGTTTTGGAAGATGGAAATCTGGACAATTTCACTTATGATGAATAACCAAGAGGAAATCGATGGCTTTTGAAAAGAATCATATTCAAAGATATCAGAAGGATGAAAAGAAGAAAAATGGTTGCTTTCAAATCTCAAGGCGAAGAATCTGATGATGAGTTTAAAGAAGAAGAAGTGGCCATGATTTCTAGGCATGTGATTGAAGCCATGAGAAGATCAAGAAACAATAGAAAAGGAAGTTCAAATTTCAGAAAAGGTAAAACTTCTACTGTTCAAAGAAATGATGGAAAATGCTACGAATGTGGAAAATATGGTCACATTGCATCTGAATGCCCTGAGGCAAAAAGGAAACCATCGAAAAACTATCAAAAGCAAAAAACATTCAGCAGTTGGAGTGAAGATGAGTCCTCTGAAGATGACAAAGAAGGAATGGAGAACATTTGCTTCATGGCGATTGGTGAGACAAGCGAGGAACACCACAAGAAGAAATCAAAAGGGAAATGGTATCCAGATAGTGCGTGTTCCGGTCCATACGACAAAGCAAAAAGTTTGTTCAAATCAATCACGTATTTTGATGGAGGATTAGTTACTTTGACAACTCAACGAACGAATTGGTACAAGAACTATTTCTCTTAATAACTCCTGTGATATCACTAATGTTTATCTTGTTAAGGGACTCAAATATAACCTATTAAGTATCAGTCAACTATGTGATTATGATCTAGAGGTAAGGTTCAAAAAGACAGGCTGTGTCATAGAAGACAAAACTGGAAAAGAAATTCTTCCTAGTTGCAGAACAAAGAATGTGTATGTGCTTGGCTCTGTTAAAAGTCCAGCTGGACACATTTGTCTGGCTTCAATGGGAGAAGATCCTTGGGTTTGGCACAAGAGACTTGGGCACGCTAGCATGCGGCTAATTGAGAAATTAGCTAAACATGATTTGGTGGCCTGCCTAAAATAAACTATTCAAAAGATCATATATGTGATGCTTGTCAGAAAGGTAAGCAAACAAGAAGTTCTTTCAATTCCAAAGATATTGTATCTACTTCTAAACCCTTGCAGCTTCTACATATGGACCTTGTTGGTCCTACTAGAACTGGTAGCATTGGAGGAAAAAGGTATGCTTTCGTTATCATTGATGATTTCTCCCGTTTTACTTGGGTTATATTTCTTGCTCATAAAGATTATACTTTAAGGAATTTTAAGTTTTTTTATGAGAAAGTTCGGCGTGACAAAGGGTACTACATTACTTCTATAAGAAGTGATCATGGAGGAGAATTTGAAAACAAAGCCTTTGAGGTTTTCTGCAATGAACAAGGTTATGCATGTTTTCTTAAGATCTCCTCGAGCGTGGTATTGTTAAAAGAAAGAACAGAACCTTACAAGACATGGCCAGAACAATGATTTTAGAACACAATCTACCACATCACTTTTGGGCAGAAGCTGTAAGCACATCATGTCATGTATTGAACAGGTGCCTGATTCGATCTATTCTTAAGAAAACTCCTTATGAGCTATGGAATGGTAAGAAACCCAATATTAGTTATTTTCATTCCTTTGGGTGCAAATGTTTTGTGCACAATAATGGAAAGGACAACAACGTAAGTTTGATCCTAGAAGTGATGAAGGTATGTTTGTTGGCTACTCAAATAATAGCAGATCCTATAGAGTTTTTAATAAACGCACTAAATCTATTGAAGAATCTGTTCATGTTATTTTTGATGATACTAATCGCTTGGTCGAGAAAGAAAAACTTGCAGATGAAGATATTTGTCAACCTTCAGTCACTATGATTACTCCTTCAACTGATCAGAGTGTCTCTCCAAAAGAAACTACCTCTGCTAATGAGTCGACTAATCTTACAATTGGACCTGTTCCAAACGAATGGAAAATTGAGCCTGATTATCCCAAGAAGTTTGTTATTGGAGAAATAAATGAAGGAATGAAGACTCGAGCATCCTGGAAAAATAATGCAAATTTGGCTCTTATATACTTGAGCCAAAGAAAGTAGATGATGCTTTGAAGGATGATCATTGGATTAAGGCAGTGAAAGAAGAACTGGATCAGTTTGACAAAAATAAAGTATGGAATCTAGTTCCCAAGCCTGAAATAGGATCTGTAATAGGAACAAAATGGGTGTTCCGAAACAAGGTAAATGAAGCAGACGAAGTTGTGAGAAACAAAGCATGACTGGTTGCCCAAGGTTACTCATAACAGGAAGGAGTCGACTATGATGAAACATTCGCCCCTGTTGCTCGGTTAGAATCTATTCGAATTTTACTTGCTTATGCTGCTTTTAAAGGTTTTAAACTATTTCAAATGGATGTTAAAAGTGCTTTCTTAAATGGATTTATTGAAGAGGAGGTTTTTGTGAAACAACCACCAGGTTTTGAAAATCCCAAATATCCCTATCATGTGTTCAAACTAACTAAGGCTTTATATGGTCTTAAACAAGCTCCTAGAGCTTGGTATGATCGATTAAGCACTTTCTTAGTAGAACATGGATTCTCTAGAGGAAAAATTGATACAACACTTTTTATTAGGGCTGGGCGTTCGGTATTCGGTTCGGTATTTTTAAAGTTCGGGTTCGGTAATTCGGTATTCGGTATTCGGTAATTGAAAGTATATACCAAATACCGAACTTTCAAACTTCGGTTCGGTAATTCGGGAATCGGTAAATCAAATTTCGGTTCGGTACGGTATTCGGTAATACCATTTTCTTACTCATCAATACTCAAGATTTTTCTCTTTATAAGTATGCATATCGATTATAGGATGAAAGAATTACCCTTTCAGTAATAAACCACAAACATTATAACATATACGTTCAGTTACATCAAACAATCCAATCTTGCGTAGAATGTGTCCCTTTGTTTTAAGAGAACTAGGAGGTAACTCATGACCCAAAGATAAGCTACTTGTTTTCTGGGTAAGGTCGCAAGTTTTCTGTACCTTCCGCGTAAACACTCGCATCAATTAAAACCACCTATTCACCTATAAAGTAAAAGTACTTCAGAGTTAGCCATAAAATAATTCCTCCTTCTTACTAGAAAGTAGAAACTAATCTATAAAATTTGTGTACTGATTCATATTATTGTATGTGCTTACGGCTTCTGGATATTTGACAGAAAAGTCAATAGCAATAGCAGATCCAAGACTAGGTCCGACAAGTACCATTGGCCTCTTGATGTAGGTAGACCACAACCAAAGAAAAACGAGACTCGTATTTTTAGAACATGTAAATGGAAAATTCCTTAAAAAGTTTAATATGCGAGTGATTCTTCAAACCTTAAAAAGCCGCACCAGGAGAGATTCGCCTAACCCTTATTACACTTTTATTGGTTTCTACAAATAGACAAATAAACACTACTTCCATAATTTCATAGTGTAGCTCACCAAGTAAGCAAGGGTAATTTTTTAATCTTCGCATAACCGTGATATCATAAGATCGCACACAATGGTGTATAAACGTATGTGTACGTGCCCTGGCAAACTAAGTATTATATAGTACACTACTAGGAAAAAAATAATGTGAATTTTACCTTACTTTTAAACTTAGGTATGCAACTTTACATTTATTAGAATGTGCAAAGAAAGAGACTAGTTCCAACCTTCCAAGCTTGTATGCAGTAGATCAGGATATTTAGTTTGGAATCGGAGGTACACAGTAAAGATGATCACGCTTGGAAGCTACATCGCACGATGGAAGCCTTTCTTAAATAGAAACTCGAGAAAGAGCTAGAACAAGAAGAAATACCTAAATCGGCAAACCCAATCACGAGATATCAATCGCCCATTGTCTCTAATCCAGTATCCTTCCAATCGGAAATGTGTGCCTCCACTCTAAACATGAGTCAACAATGAGGGATAATGAAAAAACAGAGCACAAAGCAAGAGAAAGTAGTCAAAACATTAGCTTAATATGAGGCATACCTATCAAAACCATGGAGATGCACGATTGGCCTCCGTCTCAGTTCTTTTGCTTCTGATTCACACAACTACTCATGACACAACCGTTCAATAAATTTACCTAAAATGAACCAAAGAATGCTGGACCATTAAACAAAGGTAGTAACGAACTTCATAAAGAAAGAGAATGATTAATCCGAGCAATACACAGAACAAGAAACAAAATACTCCCTGTGTTTCAATTTATGTGGCTTGATTCGAAGTACGAGGGTCAAATTAACTAATGTTAAATCAAATGAAGTTCACATCTTTACAATTTCAAGTCCAAGGAATCAAATCTAACAATCATCATAGACCAAAAAAAAAAAAAAAAAAACGGACTTCAAGCATCTCCATTAGCGAGGAAAAACGAGCCTTCGCAAAGAACAAAAAATAAGCACATCGGTAACAAAACTTTTTAGCATTTCGAAGAACAAGAATTTCGGCGGCGAACTTCGGCGTTCCAACGGCAAAAAAAACGGTAATGTTCCAAGGCAAAATGGAGCGTTCCGGCGGCCAAAAAAACAAGATTTCGGCAACTAAAAAACGGCGCGCCCGGCTGCAAGTTTCAAGTTTCGCAGAAACATTCGGCATTCAAAAATCGAGCCCAAAGAACAAAAAATAGCATTTTTCAGGCCGCAATAAAAACAACATTCCAAAGAATCAAAAATTCGCATTCTCACGACATTTCAAGAAAAACAACCAATATAGTGCTATGTACCAAGGTGAGACACTCCAACAACAAAAATACGGCAAAAATGGCAAGTGCAACACTAGAAGCAGATCCTCTTTCGAGGCATCTTGCGATTACAAATCAAGAACGAGGAATCTTTTGAGCTATCGACCATATCTAAAAAGAATTTAAAATGTGTCAACAATTAAACTAAGTAAAAAAATATAAAAATAAAATACAAAAAAGCTGAAAAACATACCAAGTTCAAGTTTCATAAGATCATTAAAATCTTCTTCAACATTTATGGGATAAGGCTCATTTCGACGCCAATCTTGAAGACAAATAACGGCTACCAATTTCGAGTCAAAGAACTCCTAAATGAATCAAGAATACGGCCCTCGGTGCTAAAGGCACATTCCGATGCCACACTAGAAATTGGAATTGCCAACACATCACGAGCCATCTCGGAAAGAATTTTATATCTAGAAGAATGAGCTTTCCACCATGACAAGATATCAAAATTGTCCTCATCATCATTCGGCTCTAGGTTCTTCACTAAGATACTTTTCCAACTCCGACTTACCACCCAAACTCCGTACCATCTTGTTTGTTCCTCTTCATTTGGATCCTATTTCTCACTTTTGTTGATTTTGTGCTAGTGTTAGAGCTAGATGAATCCGATGTCGACTCGATAAATCAAAAGAGAGAAGATGAGCGTCGAGATGCATTAGAGAATTTTGCTACATACTCTTCAAACATAGATTTCATGTAAGTCGGCACTTCATTTTTATTTCACTCCCCTTTCTTTCATCTCCAAACATATCCTCAAGTGCGTCGTAACATACTCAAGTTTGTTACGAGGATCTAAGATAGAGGCAATAAAAAGCACTTTATTCATTTTTCGGGAGCACCCAATACTTGACAAACTTTTCTTTCATTTTTTCTCCCATTTTTGCCAAAGAAGGATCATCGTCTTCCATACACTCTCTTAAATGATTGTGAAGCTCAACTATATCTTCAAAGTGACCATTAGAAGTGACGTAGAGTGAACCTGAAACCTTCTCAGTTAGATCATAAAACCTTTTAAGAAATATTACCATATTTCTCACCTTTTTGCCAATCATCACTTTCAAGTACACAGCAACACTTCCATCTTCACAAACATGATTAGCAAGATAAGTTGACAATCCACCATCTTCAAGATCAAACCTATCAAATGCACTCTCAAAATGTTGTGCGCATCCAACATCAGCAGGTCGAATTCCATAAGTTGAAACATCTAAACATAATGACTTCTTCTTGTCTATGTTTTCTAGTTCACAACATTCCGCAAATTTTCTAATCCTTCGCGGGCAGATTGTCTAACATATTTCACCATTTGCCTAACACGTTTGATAGATGGACCAACTTCTTTCATGCCATCTTGCACAATAAGATTTAAAATGTGAGCCATACATCTCACGTGAAGATGGTTACCACATTTCATGTTAGATCCCCGATTAACCATTTGTTTGTGTAACTCTTTCACCATGACATCGTTAGAAAGAAACATTATCTACGATTATAGTGATTATTTTCTCAATTTCCAATCAAGCAAACACTTACTAATACAACGGGCCATTTCGTCACCCTTATGACTAGTAACAACTCGAAAGTTTAAAAAATTCGTTTATGCAGAGCCAATCACTATCAATAAAGTGTAATGTCAAACACGTATAATTTATTCTGCAGATAGAAATCATGTGTCCGTGGTTAGACAAACTCTCGGTGATGTTTCTTTCAAATACTTCATAAACTTTTGTCTCTCTTCACCAAAAACTACATAACAATCCCTAGTTACTGTTCTACGGGAGGGAACTCGGAATAAAGGTTGGGTTTTTTTCATAAACTTCTTAAAACCATGCTTTTCAACAAAACGAAAAGGAAGCTCATCAAGGATTTGTCATACCCTATTTTAACCGGGGTCAAAATAGTTTACAACATCCGGGTAATTCCGGGGCTATTTAAAGTTAGGAGTCGCCACCTAATTATTTACGGTGAATTAGGACACCTAAAGTTATTTAAAGTATTCATCTAAAGTTAACTCTGTTTAAAGGTCTGCGAAACTTAAAATTCTAGGTAAGGGTTCAATTAACCTAGAGGAAAGGTATTAGGCATCCTCTAAGTTCCATCAATAATGGTTAATCCGACCGGACTTATAATTAATTAGGCTAAGTGTAACTATGACATTTTAAATGTTTTGGAAAATAACTTATAAATATATTGCTAAAATTTTAAAGTAAAATGTAATGATGTAATAATGTTATAAAAAATTAAGACTTGTAAATAATGATTTGTATAAAAGAGTTTTGTTATAAATAAATTGAAAAAAAGTTGTGAAGTGACGCAAGGTTTACAAATATTTAAAACAACTTAATAACTAGGTGTTAATTGATTTTAATGGTTATATTATATATAGCTAGGTAAGATAGATAGGTGGCTAACGCAAAATAATTTTATAAATAGGCTTTCTCTAACTAATCACTTAGCAAGATGAATATTTTTTGTGAATTTGAATTAACTCCAACCTATAGTAACTTATTCACTATTAATTAAGACTTAAAGATTTATTAATGACATTTCTAAAATGTCTAAGATAGTAAAGTGGATCATGATTCTTTAACCCAAGATGTGTAGCCATGTTATTTTAAAAATCAATTATTCTAAGAAAAATAAATATTAGGAGTATTATAAATAACTTTAATATAAAAAGAAGAAAGATGAAATTTATGAAATTAATTATTAGTTCTTCCTACCCATTTGCTAAATTAAAATTACTAATTCATCTAAGGTTTGTCTAACTTAAGAAAATGAAACAAAATAAGAGTTAGTCATGCAATACAAATTAAATGCGCAAAATAAAATAAAAGAAGCAATAAACTAAATGGGCTCGAAATTTCATTTTAGCTGAACCGGGTTGTATTCTTTATTGTGAGTTATTCACCCGTATAAGGCCGACTCGAGAGAAATTATGTCGGGCTTTAGCCCAACATCGAATGCGGAAGAAGATGAGTCCCTCGGACTCGTATGCGATGTGTCATGCATAAAAAAAAATGAAAAGGATTAGTGTATAACCAAGATAGTTATTAATGTAAGATTCATAATTTAAAGAAGGAAACTTCAAATACCATAACAATAAGAAAGTTAAATTCAAATCGGGTTGCCCATACACAAGCATATCCATACCCGAAATCAAATTTTATCCATATTTCATGTTTTGGACAAATGAAAATCATAACAGGCCCAGCAAATAAGCATTTTCCATCGTCCCACATATGGCATTTACGCTCAAATCAGTGGGATCTGTTCGCTTTAAACTTAAAAGCTTTAAATAAGTAACAATAGTAACAATATACAGCCATAGCACGTAGCAGCTAGTCTTTTAGACCAATGTTTAGTTTAACCTCTTATATACAATAAGAGGGAAAGCAAAATACCAACCAAACAATCTCTTGAAGTCATTTTTAGATCTTAAAACACTCAGCCAAACAGTTCACGTTTAACAGCCAAAACAGACCCTTACCAGTTCTATTTTTATGCAGGGATTCAGTTTGAACATATAGCAAACCAGAGCAGACTTTGAACTCACCAACTATAAGCGAACGATTAACATAGAACTTTCTCTGTTTATGAACCAAAAGAGTAGACCATACAAATGCTAACTCCTACTGACAGAAAAAAAAATAAGTCTTGATTTTCTTTTTACTGCCAACAGCCTTAAGCTTATCTGATCATTTGAATCAATGAAAGGTTTCACTTCAAGTCATGAGAATCAGAATATGATATCCAGAAGCGGCCTAGACGTGATTTATTTTCATACTCATCAGGCAAAAATAGAACTAGGCCTAATACATAGTTGCTAATAGAATTGAGCATAGAACATAAACTAGAGACCAGATCGAATCAGCAAACAACATCGACATATCATATAATCGTTTCATCATATCTAACCCAAGCAGATTACCTTCATGTCAGAGTATATCATTTGAATAAACATGGTAAAAAAGGGACAATGTCGACCTGTTTTAATCATATACACAATATACCTAAGATATACACGCAACGGTGCATATATCAGATGTATATC
Organism: Lycium ferocissimum; assembly: GCF_029784015.1. Taxonomy (NCBI): domain Eukaryota; kingdom Viridiplantae; phylum Streptophyta; class Magnoliopsida; order Solanales; family Solanaceae; genus Lycium; species Lycium ferocissimum. Next base: position 64,839,298 of record NC_081350.1, read on the forward strand.
GAATATATATTTTCTTATTATCTTGACATCCTTCTTGTATATACTTATGTATATTCGGCTTTAAACCGGTTCTAAGTCTTTGGGAAATTGGCTAAACCTCCCCTACGGAAAACGCCCCTTTTTTTTA